>NC_079891.1:36349064-36354927 GCF_024868665.1 Triplophysa rosa | reverse complement strand
GATTTTTCAACCAAAGGACTCAAACCTAACAGAATTTATGATTTCAACCAAAGGACTCAAACCTAACAGAATTTATGATTTTTCAACCAAAGGACTCAAACCTAACAGAATTTATGATTTTTCAACCAAAGGACTCAAACCTAACAGAATTTATGATTTTTCAACCAAAGGACTCAAACCTAACAGAATTTATGATTTTTCAACCAAAGGACTCAAACCTAACAGAATTTAATGGGATTTTTGGCTTCAAACCAAAGGATTTCACCTAACAAGCGACGCATGAACGTCTATTCTTATGTCACTTTACGACGCAAGTTTCTTTTATCTTTTCACATCTGATTCATTAGAACCCTCTGTTTTACGTGTTTTATCAGTAACTAGTCTCTCAACAGAATGTTCATCTAGTTCAACACAACAATTTGAGTATATTCAAAAGCAGAATTTCGATTAAACAGGCTTCTGCTTACCTCTGTTTGTTTAAGGTCGACCTGTGTGTTGAACCGGATTCCGTTCTGTTCCCTCACTTGCAAATGTGCTGATGTCTATTCAAAAATCACGTCACGGGTCACCAATTGTTGGACTTTAAAGGCAGTCCTGCATGTTCAAAAATTTGAAAGAGACTTTTCTCCAAATTATATAGAAGTTTTATTATCAGATGTAAAAAGTAACAAAGCTTTGGGTTGTAAGACAATCTCCTCACTCCACCACAAGCCAACAACCCAAATTATTCAAAAACACCCATATTTATTAAGTATGTGACGTCGCTCGTATCTTCTGACTCCTCCTCTGCCTTTTAAGGAGTGCTGCTCCGTTTCCACCAATCACCGTGAAGTCCTTTTTCTTAGTTCCTGTAAAATAACATTTCAAAACGTATATCCTGTGGTCAGTCGCCAGTCCTGAGGAATGTTCTCCAGGGACAGTTTCTTTTGGGGAGAGGTCTCCTAGAAACAGTTCCCTGTGGCCGGACAACATACCAACATTCTTAACATTCTTTTAGTAAAAAGAAAACACCTCAATCATCTAATGTTTTTAATTATATAGCGTTGTTTCTTAATCCTATGATTCATTAAAAACACATCACAACTCATGATTATACTTAAAACATATGCAGTGGATTGATTCATATTATTTCTTTTCTTTATGACTCTTTGTGACTCTGTGTGTGTGTGTGTGTTGATCTAGATAATTTATGGCTCCAACCCCCATTTGCCACAGTAACTATTTTACTGAGTAAGATAGCAAGCACATGACAAAATCACACAGCTTAATGATTTAATGAAAGAAAACACTTATTGATTATATTGATATTTAAATCATACTTTTATCTGAAAAATATTCACAAACCTAACCGGTAAAAACACTGGACTGCTAAAAAGGTTACAAGACAAAGTAAAAGACGAATGCCTGAACTCAGAAGAACTAATATTTCTTCACTGCATCATACATCAAGAAGCGTTGTGTAAAAGTGTGTTGAAGCTAGAAAATGTTGTCAAAGTGGTTGTGAAGCTTGTCAACTTTATACGGGCAAGAGCGCTTAACCATCGGCAGTTCATTCAGCTACTTAACGAAACGGAGGCAGAGCACCATGACCTCTTATACCACTGTCAGAAAAAATGTGTCAGATTTGTACCTTTAGGGGTACAATGGCTTGTCACTGGGGCAGTACCCTCAAAGGTACACATATTGTACCTTTCCACATGGATACCCAGACAGCAAGCAATCATTGAATCAATGTAAACAAATAAGCTGATTGGTCAATGTTAATTGCATTGAATTAATATCACTTTTGCACCTGCAATTAATGTTGAAACAAATCACCATTATTGTGATCAGTGTTTGCTTTAGTTGGGCTCTTGACTCTTGAGTTTAATGTGAGGTTTTCTTTACTGTCTAACACATATGTTGTGGCAAAGAAAACTAAGATCCAGTGAGATCAGAAAATGATCGTTATTTCATCACAATGAAGTTCTAATCACGACTAAAAGGATTATTAGGAACACCATACTAATACGGTGTTTGACCCCCTTTCGCCTTCAGAACTGCCTTAATTCTACGTGGCATTGATTCAACAAGGTGCTGAAAGCATTCTTTAGAAATGTTGGCCCATATTGATAGGATAGCATCTTGCAGTTGATGGAGATTTGTGGGATGCACATCCAGGGCACGAAGCTCCCGTTCCACCACATCCCAAAGATGTTCTATCGGGTTGAGATCTGGTGACTGTGGGGGCCATTCTAGTACAGTGAACTCATTGTCATGTTCAAGAAACCAATTTGAAATGATTCGAGCTTTGTGACATGGTGCATTATCCTGCTGGAAGTAGCCATTAGAGGATGGGTACATGGTGGTCATAAAGGGATGGACATGGTCAGAAACAATGCTCAGGTAGGCCGTGGCATTTAAACGATGCCCAATTGGCACTAAGGGGCCTAAAGTGTGCCAAGAAAACATCCCCCACACCATTACACCACCACCACCAGCCTGCACAGTGGTAACAAGGCATGATGGATCCATGTTCTCATTCTGTTTACGCCAAATTCTGACTCTACCATTTGAATGTCTCAACAGAAATCGAGACTCATCAGACCAGGCAACATTTTTCCAGTCTTCAACTGTCCAATTTTGGTGAGCTCGTGCAAATTGTAGCCTCTTTTTCCTATTTGTAGTGGAGATGAGTGGTACCCGGTGGGGTCTTCTGCTGTTGTAGCCCATCTGCCTCAAGGTTGTGCGTGTTGTGGCTTCACAAATGCTTTGCTGCATACCTCGGTTGTAACGAGTGGTTATTTCAGTCAAAGTTGCTCTTCTATCAGCTTGAATCAGTCGGCCCATTCTCCTCTGACCTCTAGCATCAACAAGGCATTTTCGCCCACAGGACTGCCGCATACTGGATGTTTTTCCCTTTTCACACCATTCTTTGTAAACCCTAGAAATGGTTGTGCGTGAAAATCCCAGTAACTGAGCAGATTGTGAAATACTCAGACCGGCCCGTCTGGCACCAACAACCATGCCACGCTCAAAATTGCTTAAATCACCTTTCTTTCCCATTCTGACATTCAGTTTGGAGTTCAGGAGATTGTCTTGACCAGGACCACACCCCTAAATGCATTGAAGCAACTGCCATGTGATTGGTTGATTAGATAATTGCATTAATGAGAAATTGAACAGGTGTTCCTAATAATCCTTTAGGTGAGTGTATATATTACTTTTGAGTGTCTTATGTTTTTTAATATATGAGTGTGGAGTTATGACACAGTTTAAAAATTTTAAGCAGATTTATGGACAATTTACAGAAAAAATGATTTTCACACAACTGTCACAGTTCTGAATCAGTTAGACATGAAGAATCGGTGTATGAATCTCAACAATGGTGACAATCAACAGAAACAAAGCGTCATGCTGCAATGCATGCTGGGTAACATCATAGTACAATAAATTCTGTTAGGTTTGAGTCCTTTGGTTGAAACCATAAATTCTGTCAGGTGAAGGAATATTCCAAAATTGTCTGTTATACGTTTGAATGTTTTTAAGCGAATGCAATTGTTGATGTGGAATTTGATGTGAAAGTGATTCGACTGTGCGGGAAAATACTGTGTAATTGCTGTAAGGTGTGAATAGGAATTGTGAGTAAAATGGCTGAATTTCAGAAGGAGTGTGATGAGTACGGGTGTCCGCCAGTATTGGCGCAGTGGCAAAATGTTACAGATATGCTGTTAGCTCAGACTGAACCAGAAGACAGGAAGAAAAGACAAAAAGAGATTGATAAATGCTGGGTAGCGTTATGTGATGATCAAGGGTGGGGCAGAGAAGATAGAGTTATGATACCTCTAGCACCGAAAGTTAGAGAAATGGAAAAGAAAGCACACAGTAAGTTACGGAGACATGTTGAAGAGAAAGATAAGGTTAAGTGGTATAACACAGGGAAATATGGAAGCGAGGAAGAGAGTCTTAACAAGAAGTTAAGAATGTGGACAAGGGTGGCATTAACTGCCACAGCACTCAGCTCAGCGACGAAAACAGGAAGTAAAGACAAAGAGGAAGTGAGCAGCTCGGCAGCCAGAGAGAGAAAGACAGAAAATACAGGAAGCATTCAGGCTAACCCATCTGGTCCTCCCCTTCAGAAACACATACCTTCAATCTATCCATCATTAAGCCATCCCCCGCCATATGAACCGCCCAACCAGCAAGTAGTGATGACAATCAATGGAGGGGAGATGGACGTGGAAGTAGGTGAAGTAACAGAGGAAATAGGTAAAATACGGAAAGAATTTGAGGAATTGAAGCAAGCAGTAAAGGAGGGGGTAGAGGTCACGCTGAACAACGCAAATAAGGTTATACGAGACATACAAAGATCTCGGCAGGAACAGGAACAGCCTGAAAGTAATGATTAGGAGAGTGGAAATGAGGGGGGAGATGAGAGCAGCGAGGACAAATTGAAAAAACAAAAGCAACTGAGACCGCGCCCTCATACATCAACACCAAAACCACAGTCTGGGGTCCAGACACCACAGGAACAAATGAAAGTTCAAATTACAGGGGATATGGTTGTCGAGGGACCAATATCAAGTAGGTTGAGAAGTACGATGGTTCCATGGGAAAGAGAACTGGGGCCGTACGGTCCAGGGGATCAATTGGTTATGCCCCAAATACAGGCTCCTTTGATGGCCAGAGCGGGTGGGAATGTTCAATACCAACCATGGTCTCATAGTGACATGACAGCCATAGCAAGTAAGCTACCACCTATCACTGCGGGAGGGGGCAGATGGCTGAGTAAGTTGACTGTGCTGTGTCATGGCACCGAATTAGCCCTGGGAGACTTAAGATGTCTGTTGGGACAGATACTGACAGCCTCACAAATCAGAATCAGAATCAGAAGAGCTTTATTGCCAAGTGTGCTTGCACACACAAGGAATTTTCTTTGGTGTTGGAAGCTTCTAGTACAAACATTCAACACATTGACAATACAATATAATACGATTTACAGTCTAAAATATTCTAAATTGTGCATATATAAAATAAAGACTATTTTACAGAAAATGGGGGATAATAACATATAAGAGACATTGTACAGGGTAGTATATAGTAGAATAAACATATTGTATGTACACTTGTGCAAATGGATAATTTAGTAAGTAGAGGTAGTGTTATATGCATGTATACATAAGATGTAGATATAATAAGGCACTATAGTGCACACTATAGGAGTAGTGGAAGTGGAATATTGCTCTTAAGGAGCAGTTATCTGTTTAGGAGGGAGATTGCCTGGGGGAAGAAGCTGCTTCTGTGTCTGGAAGTCCTGGTGTTTGGTGCTCTAAAGCGCCGCCAGATGGCAGCAGTCAAAAGTTTGTGTGCTGGGTGTGTGAGTCAATGATGATTTTTCTTGCCCTGTTTTTCACTCTGGAATCGTACAGGTCCTGAAGTGTGGGCAGAGGAGCACCAATAATATTCTCAGCACTACGAACTGTCCGTTGTAGTCTTCGTAGGTCTGATTTGGTGGCCGAACCATACCAAACAGTAATTGAAGTGCACAGAACAGATTCGATGACCACTGAGTAGAACTGGGTCAGTAGCTCCTGTGGTAGGTTGAACTTCCTCAATTGACGGAGGAAGTATAACCTCTGCTGGGCCTTCTTTACAATGTAGTCTATGTGGGACTCCCACTTCAGGTCCTGAGAGGTGGTGGAGCCCAGGAACCTGAATGACTCCACAGTATCCACAGTGCTGTCCAGGATGGTGAGGGGGGGGAAGTGATGGAGGGTTCCTTCTGAAATCCACTATCATCTCCATTGTCTTGAATTGTCTTGAATGCATTCAGCTCTAGGTTGTTTTGACTACACCAGGCAGCCAGCTGAGCAACCTCCTTTCT
>NC_079891.1:36345078-36347521 GCF_024868665.1 Triplophysa rosa | reverse complement strand
GATGCAGGGTCGTTGGCTGAAAACTGGTTCTTCAGCTTTTCAGAGTAGCTTCTCTTAGCTGCTCTTATCTCCTTTGTCAGTGTGTTTTTGGCCTGATTGTACAAGACTTTGTCCCCACTTCTGTAAGCATCTTCTTTGGCCTGACGAAGCTGTCTCAGTTTCATTGTAAACCATGGTTTGTCATTGTTGTATGTTAAGCGAGTCCTTGTGGGAATACACATGTCCTCACAGAAGCTGATGTAGGATGTCACTGTGTCAGTTAACTCATCCAGATCAGTGGCTGCAGCTTCAAAGACACTCCAATCCGTGCAGTCGAAACAGGCTTGTAAGGCCCGCTCTGTTTCGCTGCTCCATCTCTTTGCTGTTCTTGCTACAGGCTTGGCAGATTTAAGCTTCTGTCTGTAGGTCGGAAGAAGATGAACCAGGCAATGATCAGAGAGACCCAGAGCTGCTCTGGGAACAGAGTGGTATGCATCCCGTATTGTGGTGTAACAGTGATACAGAATGTTGCTGTCTCTGGTGGGGCATGTGATATGCTGCCTGTATTTTGGCAGCTCACGGGAGAGGTTTGCTCTGTTAAAGTCCCCAATAATAATAATAAGAGAATCCGGGTGTTGCTGCTCCGTGTCAGTGATGTAATCCGCCAGCTGTTGCAGCGCCGCGCTCGCACAAGCATGTGGAGGAATGTAAACATTCACGAGAATAAACGAGGAAAACTCGCGTGGCGAATAAAAAGGTTTGCAGTTGATAGAGAACGCTTCTAAGTACGAAAAGCACATCTTCTTCAGTGTTGTTATATCTCTGCACCAACCTTCGTTTATATAAAAACATAATCCACCACCACGAGTCTTCCCTGTTGACTCGGCAATGCGATCCGCTCTGAACAGCTGAAAACCCGGCAGATGTAACGCGCTGTCCGGAATGGTGTCATTGAGCCATGTTTCTGTGAAACACAGAGCAGCGGAGTTGGAAAAATCTTTGTTTGTCCTGGTGAGTAAGAGTATTTCGTCCGTTTTGTTGGTAAGGGAGCGGACATTCGCCAGGTGTATACTCGGCAGCGGGGTCCTAAATCCGCGTCGTCGGAGTCTGACGAGCGCACCCGCTCGCTTTCCCCGCTTGCGTCTTTTAGAGCGTTTGTACAGAGCTGCCGCTCCTCCGAGTAAAATGTCCAGTAAGACGTCTGAATTTCCAAAATTAATGAAAAGATTGATAGAAGGGCATTGCTTAATGTTAAGCAATTCGTCCCTGGTAAAAGTGATTAAAGAAGAGTAGCTTAAAACAGGAAAAGCAAACAAAAAAGACATAAGTACTAGAGCACTCCAAACCAAGGCAGCCATCCGCGGCGCCATCTTGTAGATTTTATCAGTCCGCTGCAAAATCTGCTAAAGCTTCTTATTTCTCTGACTTGATTTTAAAACACCAATCCACTCCTAGAATACTGTTTTCTACTATAAACTCTGTTATTAATCCCACTGACAACACCTTGGCTGGTGCCTCTGATGCACTATGTGAGGGTTTCTTGAGACACTTCATTGACAAAATTTCAAACCTGAGACCCATAGTAAATTCCTCCCAGACAGTATCTCCTCAGCTCTCTCCGCATTCTGTTTCTTGGGTTGAGTTTGAACCCATCACTCTACAATCACTCAAAGACACTACGGCTAAAATGAAACCCTCTTTCTGTCCACATGACACCATACACCCATAGATTTCTAAAACTGATCATTGATACTGTAGGGCCAGGTCTTATGTCTTTTGTCAATAAATGCCTCTCTACTGGCTCAGTTCCTGCTACTCTGAAAGTAACTACTGTCACCCCACTTCTCAAGAAGCCCTCACTGGACCCTTCAAAGTTGAACAATTTTCGTCCCATTTCCGTTTTGCCTTTTATTTCAAAAGTATTGGAAAAAACTGTGCTTGACCAACTGCAGTCCTTCCTTAAACATAATTGCATTACAGAAATGTTTCAGTCTGGTTTTAAGACTGCTCATATTACAGAAACAGCCCTTCTTAGAGTGTTAAATGATATTCTCTTAGCTACACTGCGTTCCAAATTATTATGCAAATGATATCTTTCTCTGGTTTTCCTAATTTGTCGATGCAAATGACAGTCAGTATAATTTTCAAGTAATCAACAGTTAGGGTACATTTGGAATTTTATTGAACAAACCTCCCACTGACAACAGTATTTATTTAAAAAATGAAAAACTCAAAATGCACTGTTCCAAATTATTATGCACAACAGAGTTTGAAAACATTTCATAGGTTGTAAAAAACTGAAAATGGTCATTTGTTGAATTTGCAGCATTAGGAGGTCATATTTACTGAAATCAAAAGCTATTTCAATCAAAAACATCCTAACAGGGCAAGTTACATGTTAACATAGGACCCCTTCTTTGATATCACCTTCACAATTCTTGCATCCATTGAACTTGTGAGTTTT
>NC_079891.1:36212772-36343135 GCF_024868665.1 Triplophysa rosa | reverse complement strand
CACCGTATTGTTTTTAAAACCCTCTTATTGGTCTATAAGTCCCTGCATAACCAAGCCCCCAGCTATTTGTCAGAGCTGCTGCATCCCTACACCCCCATTAGAAACTTGCGTTCCAGCAACCTGAATCTCCTTATGGTTCCCAAGTCCAGACTTAAATGTAGACGAGACCGAGCTTTCTCTGTAGCTGGCCCTATGCTGTGGAACAACCTGCCAATAGAGGTCAGAGTGGCCCCCTCTTTTCTCATTTTTAAATCTCGTCTAAAAACGTATTTATTTGATCTGGCCTACCATTAAGGATGTTTTTTTTCCACTGGTTTTTATTGTTTTTGCTTTTATTACTGTTTTTGTAGTTTGAAATGAGATGTATGTGATCTTAATTGAAATGTACTGCACTTTGGTCAGTCGTGTGGCTGTTTAACAAGTGCTATATAAATAAATGAACTTGAACTAATCACCATCCTGGATGAGGCCAATGAGTGTTGTGTCGTCTGCGAACTTCAGAAGTCTGACAGAAGGGTCCTGGGCAGTGCAGTCATTTGTGTACAGGGTGAAGAGCAGTGGGGAGAGAACGCACCCCTGGGGGGCACCAGTGCTGATTGTGCGGGTGCTGGATGTGAGTTTCCCCATTCTCACTAACTACTGCCTGTCTGTCAGAAAGCTGGTGATCCACTGACAGATGGAGCCAGGAACAGATAGCTGGGTTAACTTTGTCTGGAGCAGTGATGGGATGATGGTGTTGAAGTCCACAAACAGGATCCTCACATAGGTCCCTGGTCTATCCGGATGTTTCAGGACAAAATGCAGCCCCATGTTAACTGCATCCTCAACAGACCTGTTTGCTCTGTAGGCAAACTGCAGGGGGTCCAGTAAGGGTTCTGTGATGTCCTTCAGATAAGCCAGTACCAGTCTCTCGAATGACTTCATGACCACAGATGTGAGAGCGACGGGTCTGTAGTCATTCAGTCCTGTGAATTTGGGTTTCTTTGGGATGGGGATTATGGTGGAGCGCTTAAAACAGGAAAAAACTGTGCACAGCTCCAGTGATCTGTTGAAGATCTGTGAGAAGATGAAGGCCAGTTGAATAGCACAGCTTTTAAGACAGGCTGGGGAGAAACCATCTGGGCCTGGTGCTTTTCTTGTCTTTTGTTTCCTAAAGACTCGGCACACATCCTCTTCACTGATCTGAAGTGCAGGAGGTGGGGTGACTGAAGGTGATAGGTGTTGTGTAGAGAGAATGTCAGAGTTTGAGTGAAGTGTAAAGTTAGCATTTTCAAATCTGCAGTAAAAGTCATTCAGATCATTGACCAGGTGTTGATTGCCTGCAAAATTGGGGGATGGTGGCTTGTAGTTGGTGATGTCTTTAAGGCCTTTCCACACAGATGCAGGGTCGTTGGCTGAAAACCGGTTTTCCAACTTTTTAGAGTAGTTTCTCTTAGCCACTCTGATCTCCTTTGTCAATGTGTTCCTAGCCTGCTTGTACAAGACTTTGTCCCCTTTTCTGTAGGCATCCTCCTTGGCTTGACGAATCTGTCTGAGTTTTGCTGAGAACCATGGTTTATCATTGTTGTATTTTAAGGAAGTCCTGGTAGGAATGCACAAATCCTCACAGAAACTGAGGTATGATGTTACAGTCTCTGTGAGCTCGTCCAGATCGCTGGTAGCAGCTTCAAAAACACTCCAATCGGTGCACTCGAAACAGGCTTGTAAGGCCCGCTCTGTTTCGTTGGTCCATCTTTTAACAGTCCTTACCATAGGTTTGGCAGCTTTTAGTTTCTGCCTGTAGGCTGGGATAAGGTGAACCAGGCAGTTATCAGACAGTCCTAAAGCTGTAAAATAAACAGAAATGACCAGATTCATTTATCAAATGACCAGTGTCCAGGTCATCTGAAGACGAGTACATCACGTCGCTACAACTTTCTCAACGGGATCAAGTCACGACGTTATTTGAGGACGTGGCTAGGACGTTTCTGGAACGTAAGCAAAAATTATAAGAAATAGAACGTTGCCAAGACGTCCTCAGAACGTGGTCACAAAGTAATGTCACGGTGACCAAATGAAGACGAACTGGCGACGTTGTCAGAACGTACTGTGTTAGCTGGGATGTGCAATACAGAAATTAAGATCACATTAACACACGTTATACTCACCAAATTAAATTAATAAATGTGCCCTTTAATGGCTGAAAACTATTTAAGCTAAATGAAAATACAATCATAAATCCGTGTGTTTTCTTTAGTGCGGTTGTCTGTTACTGTATGTGTGTGTGCGCTCGAGCACGTGCATTCTCCGCTCTCCCGTGCACTCCCGTCATTTAAAAATGAACGGTCATTTCGTTTTACCTCACTCACTAACACATTAGTTTAGCGGTTTATTTATTTTACAGTTTTGAGAGTAAACTTATACTTTCGTGATTTTTTTTGATTGATTCGACACATCTAAATCAACAGACCATGATGTAAGGACTGAAACAGGGCTTTTGGTTGTTATATCTAAAAACGGAGCCACTATACTTCTGTGGTGAGACAAGAATATTGTTTGCCTGAAGATAATTCAATGTTTATCAGAAGTTGCTTTATTAGAAAGAACTTTATTACCCAAGTATGTTCACACACACAAGGAATTTGACTTGAAGACTGTCATGAACTCGGGTGAGGTGAGAGACAAAGGACCCAAGTGCAGACAGGGACGTAAGGGGTTAACAAGACTTTTAATAAATAATTAACAAAACTCAAAACAAAGACCCACGTGGGGGTAAACATAACAAAACAAGAACAAGATTAACTAAACTGACAAGACTAAACTAATAACACAACGAATAGGAACACTACAAACTAGACTAACTCACTAACAAGACAACAACTCACTAACAAGACAACAACTCACCCACACGACGCAGTGCAACATAACAGAACAATGATCCGACACCAGACAGAGAACACAGGGGCATTAAATAGAGGGACAAATCAAAGGGGAACAGGTGTGGGGCATGAACTAATAAACAACCAATAACGAGAGATACAAAAGGGCGGGAACACAGACAAGGACCGGAGAGAGTATCGAAGGCCGACAGGGTCAAAATGACTCTCTCCACACATAACAAGGGATCCTGCCGTGATTCTACCACAAGATCAAGAAAGACATGACACGACGAGCCAGAATCACGACAAAGACAGGAGCTAGTGCAGAAGAAAGTGTACACATGGTGCAAACACAGATGAAATATACATTAAGATAGAAAAACAAGAGAATTAAATAATAACAATAATGCACCATATACAAAAGTTGAGAAAATATAGACAAAAATAAATATCTGATTTAAATCCTGATTATTGTGTTGAAGTCATAGGTTATTTTATTTCATGTCTGATACTGTGGTTTCTGAAATGAAAATCCTGAAATGGTATACTGTGCTGTTTAAATAGAAAATTACTTCAGTAACGAAAAAGGAATTAGGCTAATAGAAAAATCTAATGCATTGATTTCATCCTCCATATTGTGTGGGATGATGTATTTTACTTATTTTAATTAGATAAGATGGATAAAAACACAGCATGCATGTAGGCCTACTCATAACAGACGTGTAGTGAGGCCAAACGGATCCGAGAAAAATATTTTAGGCTACCGCTAGTTTTTGGTTCCCAGAACGTTTTTTTAAGGTTTGTTTTTGGTTAACTTTACGGAAATAAAACGTTAGTTTCATGGTTTCTATAACGTTGGGGGAACGCTCCTTTTTTATTTTAGTTCAATTTCGTCGATGTACATACTGTAGATGAAAAACTTGCAATAATACCATGTATTCTCTTAATTTGATTTATTCATCTATTTTTAATTTTCAATTATAATGTATGTAAAGCTGCTTTGCATTAACATTCAGGAAAAACTCAAAACAAAAGAAAGTTTTGGTTTGTTTACAATAAATGTACCGACAGCTGTGATTCAGTCAGTCTGAGTAATCAGAATCAGAATCAGAATCAGAATCAGAATCAGAATCAGAAGAGCTTTATTGCCAAGTGTGTACGAGTAATGATATTTATGATATAATGTTGCTGGCGTCTTGTGTCGTGTCATGTTGTGTAGTGTGCGGTGAGGGGCGGTTTGGACGGAGCTGTAAGGAACGCTGTGAAGACGGACAGTGTCGAGCTTTGATCTTCTGTCTCAGAGATCCTTATGGCTGTTCATGTGCATCTGGATGGAGAGGATTTAACTGCAGCGAAGGTGAGAACAACTGCCCACTTTTCTCATGAGTGAATAAATGATGGTTAATATAGCGTCATAGGACTATGAAGTTTAATTCTGTAACTTTGAAACAATTTGACCTGAAGTTGTTTTGGTGGTACTGAATGGTCTGCATTGAATGTATGAAGAGATTTGATTTGTTATTATACATGTCGGATTTGTGTTTTTATGATTTCAGCATGTCCTGCTGGTTATTACGGTGCAGGCTGTAAACAGGAGTGCAAGTGTGAAGTGGAAGGGAAATGCGATCGCTTCCAAGGATGTGTGTGTGCAGGCAAACATGGTGCTCGCTGTGAGAAAACAGGTACAAATTATTGCATGTGTGAACATCTGGCACAGTCCTGCATGACGGAGTCTGTGTCTGAAGAGCCTTTACTTGTGTCTTTTCTTAAAGACATGAGACCTGTTATCACGAGCAGCCTGAGAGACACTGAGATCAACACCGGCGTGGAGTACAGAGTCAACTGCTCTGCCGCGGGACGCCCGGCCCCTTTACATGGTGAAATAAGCCTGGTAAAAGCAGACAAAAGCACTCTATATGTGAGTCCCATCACATTATTTGCCACCATTAACAGCTGGATTATTCAAAGGTTCATGTGTTTGGATTTCTGATTGTCATCAGGCTGTGGACACACAGACGGAAAATGATTGGACAACATCCATGTTCAGGGTGGAAAAGATGTCGGCGTCTGATGCCGGTCGCTGGTCATGTCACGTGAAAACCCAACATTTTCATGAGGAGAAAGAATTCCTGGTAAACATCAAAGGTGAGATTGTGTAAACCGTCTGTGTTCCTGCAATCTCGCTCAAGTCTAGAAGAAAGCTTTCTTTATTTCTCCTTTGTATCCTCTGCATCCTAATCCTCTTTATTTGCCGATCAATCTTCAACTTGACATTTCATTTCAGTTCCACCCCAACCACACAACCCTCCAATCCTGAACGGCAGCGGTCCGTATCACCTGCTTGTTCTGCCAAATAAAGACGCCTACACAGGTGATGGACCGCTAACTTCTGTCAGAGTTTTCTACAAACAAACCAACGCATCCGTATGGAAGAACCTTGAGGGTAAACATCATTGTTTGAATGCATTTGTGATGTCCTGTGATGATCCTGTGATGGCATTTCCAGTATATGAAAAAGAAGACAAAAGCACGCACATAAACCATTATGTGGGTGATGATGAAAAGCCTGTGTGCCCCAAAACGTCACGTGCTATGCGAAAGTCTTTTATTAATAATAATAATACGTTTTTTATATTTTTGGAGCTTTGGTGTGCTGACTTTATATACAATTCTTTATTTCCAGTATATTAAACATAGTCAGAACAGTGCTGATGCTTTGTCGACATCATCTAATGTTAGAGTTGTTTCGATTTATATCATTATGTGATGATTTGTGATGGCGCAATGGAAGGACGAAACTTTCATCCTCTCAGAAACTCTCTTTAAAGTTAGAGGGGCTGTTTTACAGTAGATATGAGGAGAATTCTGGTGGATGAGCAGTTTTTGTGTTTGCAGTGAGCGGCTCTCTGGTAAGGTTGGACAATCTTTCTCCAATGACTCACTACACTGTGTACGTGCAGCTTAGTCGGCGTGGAGCGGGTGGAAGCGGTCAATCTGGACCTGCAGCGTATTTCTCAACGCAGATGCTCGGTACAAACGCTCAAACTGATATCATGAGGAAAATGTGATCAAAATCATATCAGAAGACAATAGCAATGTCTGGTGTTTCTCCTCAGAGCTGCCTGTGGGTGTGAAACTAACGCCCATCAGCCAGATGTCACTGCTCCTGTCGTGGGACTCGGCTCAAGCTGAAGGCGAATGGTGTTATGAGGTGGAATGTCAGCAAGCTGATGCTTCACAAACCGTGTGGAACTTCCAGCTCTCCTCAAACTCCTCTAGCCTCCCTCTGACCCAACTCAAACCCAGACACAAATACCAGTGTAAGGTCCGAATGAGCACCAGCGACACCGGGCAGCCGTGTCCTACCGTCACTGCCTGGACGCTGAGCGACCGTAAGGATGCCTTTTATGTCTCTCATATAATTGATCTTGTTATTCAAGGCTGCAAATCGGTGTCTCTCGTCTTTTAGAGCTTCCTCCACCCCCGACCAACATCTCCACCTGCAACATTAGCGACACGTCAGCCATCGTCACGTGGTTGCTGGTTGAGGGTCACTCCATCTCCAGGGTGTTCATTGGTTACCAGCAGACGGAGCAGTCGGACTACAGTCAGCAGGCGGAGCTGGGCGTGCAGGTGGAGCAGACGGCCATGCGCTTTCAGCTGAGGGGCTTGAGAAGCGACAGCACTTACCAGCTGGAGCTCTGGACCGTAAACAACATTGGAGAGAGTGCAGAGAGACCCCAGTTAACCCTCAAGACCCTGACGCCGCAAGAGAGCTCACGTGAGTCTGCGTTCTTTAGCCTTTGAACTGCAAATGTTTTCAGCTGTTTGACAATCTTGTCTGTAAAAGCACACCCAACCCTAACACCCCAACCGTTATTCAATCTACACTAGACAAAGTGTCATTAACATTTAAATGGTATGTTTGGCGGCACTGCATGAAATGATTCTGTAATAGAAATGATTGTCTGTAAATGCAGACAAATTTACTGTGTAAATTTACTGTGCCATCTACAAATACAGGTTAAAGCGCTATCGTGAAGCCGTACAGAATGTAAAGATGATCCAAAAACACTAAGTCAAAGCTCATTTCATGTCTTTTCTGTGGTCAGACAAATGGAAATTTAAAACCCTTTTTGAAACCATGCGTCCTCCGGACTAAGGGGGGGAGAAGGACCATCGGCGTTCACTTTCAACATTTGCATCTCTGATGGTTTGGAGTGGGGCTGCATTACTGCATCTTCTGTAAAGGCCCCATCAATGCGGAAAGCAGAGGTGTAAAGAGTACCTGAAAACCATCCTTGAATTAAAGTCTTAAAGTATCTGATTTTAACAGAACTCGAGTATTTTACTCATACTGAACGTAGGCTCAAAGCAGCACTAGTCCTCAACACCTAAGAGACATGTCAGTGAAAAACAAAAAACTGTTGATTCGCAAGAACAGCAATCGCATTTATTTTCTGAAATCATAATTAAACTGAACACCTCAAAATTGCAACAAATCAAGGTCAACACAACAGCCTACTACATCTATTACAAACACCCAAGTCTCACTTAAGCTCAAGTGCTCATAAGGAAACCAATATAATTCAAAAAGCTCTCTTCAGTATAACGGATTAAAAAAATAATGTTAACTAAATTAAAAAGTCAAAGCCTTTTTGCACCGGACATGCTGGCTTGGGCGTCCTCATCTCACATATGAACCGCCAGCGATGGTCAACTACCTGATAATGCACTCGCATTTGCATTAAGAAGCCATGTTTTTATTTTACAGAGTGTCCCAACTTTTTTGATGTAGGGTTGTATTAGTAATGAAAGCTGGACTGCATGTTGTGTTGTTTCAGAGCTGTATGGCTTTGGAGCTCATGGGAAGATGCTTTTCTATGCTATACTGGGTTCTGCTGCTATGACCTGCATCACAGTACTGTTGGCCTTCTGTATCGTACTGCAACTCAAGAGAACAACGTACCAGAGACGCATGATGCAGGCCTTTCACAACATAGTGGTGAGACAGAAACTGTGTGCGTGCGCACGTCTTCTCATAATTACAGTTAGGGTCTAATACAGTTTTGATATAAACACCTAAACAGCTATTTTTTTCTCAGTTAGTAATGCTACAGTAATGTACATTTAATGGTATTAATAGCAAATGTATTTTATAATTCTCCTGTTTTTATATCATTACTTCTTTTTTCTGTATATTTTAGTGACAGATTTAATTTGATTTTATCTTCAGAACACATAAATCACAGACACTGAGACAGATTGGCTTAATAGGACTAGTTGTTATAATCCCACTATTTCAGCACAGTTGAATTGCCCAGTAGGACATTTCCCACGCCGAAGCAGTCAAGAATATGAATAGAGGAAAGGAGGTCTGAGGTTTCACTGGTTCGTAGGGTAGGCATCCTCTTTGTTAGGGCATAAATGATTATAGAAATACACAGCATACTTACCTTTCCTAACCATATCAGAGAGAGACATGTCATGAGTTGTGTGTCCCAATTTCATCACATTATCCTGAGCGAAAGATGCCTTTTGTTGAGGTGCTGCTGATAATGCCCTTTGTATGGTTCCCATCAATGCGACACATCGTCAGTTGTGCACCTCAGACCAGACCAACACACAGACCAGTTCACCGAGGATGTGAATACAATCCCATAGATAATTATTTATACAGTTACTGTACATCTTACATTCAGTTAGAGACACATACCGTATTTAATTGTCTGATGACCATCCTTCAGACTGTTAGTCTTTAGGATTCTTTTCTGTTTTTTCTTATTTCTTACGGTTAGAGCAATTTTTTTCGTATGACTTTTTTGCAACAATGCAATTCAAAGCCGTGAAATGCACTACAGTCCTAAATCTAAATAAAGTGAACCATTGCAAGCACATCTTCCACAGCTGAATGTAATTCACAGAGAGAAGAGCCGGTGGTTCAGTTCAGTTCCGGCTCTCTGAACATGCAGAAGAAAGCACAGAACCCCACCCACTCTGTGGCCTATCCCACCCTGGAGTGGAGCGATATAAAGTTCCAGGATGTGATCGGAGAGGGCAACTTTGGTCAGGTGTTGAAAGCTCGCATTAAGAAAGACGGCCTGAGGATGGACGCTGCGATCAAGAGAATGAAAGGTGAACAGAACAGAAAGCATGTGGTTCAACTAGTAAAGCACTCCGCCGTTAGTCTGTCTTCACCGCTCGTTCTCTGTCCTGACATCAGAATACGCGTCTAAGGATGACCATCGAGACTTCGCCGGGGAGCTCGAGGTCTTGTGTAAACTAGGTCATCATCCAAACATCATCAACCTTCTGGGAGCATGTGAACACAGAGGTGCTATCCACATCACAAAACAAATACAGAATACCACCGATTGCACACTGTTTTTTGCACTATTTGCCTGGCCGGGGGGCTGCTTTAGAATTGTAAAGCTTTACTTAATTAATATTGCATATAGGAATTTATAGTCTGTTATATTTGACCTGTGCTTCTCTCTCCTTTATCTTAAATGTGTGCTCTCACTGAGCGTGTGTGTGTGTGTGTGTATGTGTGTGTGTGCGCGCGTGTGTGTGTGTGTGTGTGTGCGTGTGTGCGTGCGTGCGTGCGTGCGTGCGTGCGTGTGTGTGTGTGTGTCTATGTGTGTTAGTACGTGTGCATATTGTCTTGTTTTCAACTTTTTCTTGTTTTTGCAGGTACAACTTTAATTGTTTTGCTTATAGTCAATATGTCTCATGTACAGCCAGAGGCGGATTAACCATATGGGCAATTGGGCAAGTGCCCAGGGGCACCAAGACTTTAGGGGCACCAAATAAACCCGCAATACAAAATATATATTTTTTATAAATGTACATAAGCATTTCTTTTTTAAGACTTAACACACGCATCTGCGCTAAATAGGCGTGGCACCATGTGCGGGAATACCCCCACTTTCAGATAAAAATGGTTCTGTCCTCCGCACTTTATCGACACACCTCCGCCAATATTCCCGCCCATGTTATCTGGTTAGTTACATAGATTTGAGTGAATTAACATTCAGCCAATCACAGGTGAGTGTTATGAGGCGAGTCGTCTTTCGTGTAGCCTACACTTTAATCTTCAAACAGATGGAAGCGGGAACGATGCAGCGCGCGTTGTTGTAGCGGCGACTAAAAATGCGGGGATTAGCAGTGATTAATAAATGTATATATACATGGCATGCGTCAGAAATAAGATGTTATAGTGCCGATAATGTATGCTAATAGTACGTGGAGGTAAGGCCACTATTTAAGGTCCAAACCTGGGTTTTAAAGTGAAAGTGAAGAACGGTGTCATCACTATAGCGATCAATTCATATGTGTCCTTTTTAGTGGTGTACACTTTTATCTTAGTACTTATGTGATCGTTTAGTAAGAAGAATATACACATATTGTATTTTCACTACATCAAAACCTGAAATGTAACATTACAACACAAAGCAGGTGCCCCTTAACTACAGTAGGCCTAATTGTTAAAAATGCTTGATGGAAAGAGTTGTTTTTTGTGTTCTTTTCTACAAAAGTGTCATGTTAATGTGTAATTCTTGTAAAATAGTATATTGTAAATTGCTGAGTTTCATTCTTATAAAATCTTTTAATATATAAATCTTTTAATGAGTGGATTCTTGCATGTGGGTAGGTGGGTGGATGGGTGGGCACCTCTGGGGCTGTTGCCCAGGGGCACCATGAGGTCTTAATACGCCTCTGTGTACAGCTGCTTTGTAACAATGAAAATTGTAAAAAGCGCTATATAAATAAAGTTGAGTGAGAGAATACTGTCGTATTCCTTACAGTCTTTACTGACAGCACACAGTTTTATAATTTCTGCTGCAGGTTATCTCTATCTGGCCATTGAATTCGCTCCTCACGGAAACCTGCTGGACTTTCTGCGTAAGAGCAGAGTTTTGGAGACCGATCCCGCCTTCGCCATCGCCAACAGCACTGCGTCCACACTCTCCTCGCAGCAGTTACTGCACTTCGCTGCAGACGTGGCCCGTGGCATGGACTATCTGAGCCAGAAACAGGTGTCGTAACATCATATAACAATGATATCCATATTGGTTAGTTGCTGTTATTTTGCACTAGTACGCTCTTAAAAAGAAGGGTTTCCCAGTCCTGATCCTGGAGTACCGCCAGCACTGCACATTTTCTATATCTCTCTAATTCAACACACCTCTTTCAACTTATTAGCTCATTAGTAACAAAGAACTTATTGCTGTGTCCCTATTCAGGGCTGCGTCCTTTGATGGCTGCATTCAACATTGTACAGACTGTGTTTAAGTCTTTGCATTAGCATTATAAATACTGAATTAAAACCAATATATGAACCGGCGGGTAACGACTGAGGCACCCTTGAGCAAGGCACCTGACCCCTACTTGCTCCCCGGGCGCTGCAGTGATAGCTGCCCACTGCTCCGGGTGTACGTGTGGTCACCACTTGCTGTGCGTGTGTTCACTACTCTCTGGATGGGTTAAATGCAGAGGTCACATTTCGGGTATGGGTCACCATATCTGACTAATAGGTCACTTTCACTTCACTTAAAACAAGACTGTAAACGAAAAAAATTATGTAAAAAACTGTCACTGCCACTGTCTCTAAAATGATTTAATTATTCGGCAAGACTTTACTTAAAGCCTTTAGATATAATGCATTATTCATGGTTATTAAATGGTATGATGCATTCAAATTGTTCATAATGTGTGTTGTAATGCATTAAATGTTGTTGTAAAGAATTATAACCAAAAGAAAAATGCAAAGTGTAACAATGAATTGATAAGTGTTATAATGTATTAACTGTAGTTACAATTATCCATGAGACATTATAAGGTGCATTACAAGGCATAATTAATACATTAAAACTACTTTTATAATGCATTATACATATATGCTTTAAGCAAAGTGTTACTCAATTATGACAGACACAGCAATGCATCATGTTCTATAAGATCATCATGGTTTTAGTGTGTTCCAGGAGATTAAAAGGTACAATATTTTAGCCTTAGTAGAGTAATAGTAACTAATAATAGTAATGAAAATGTGTAAAGTTAGATAAAATGGAAATACTCCATAAAGTAGGTGAAAACTACCTCAGTTGTGTACTTATGGTTGGATTCCACAACTAATAACATAATAACATACAGTATATATGACAATACAA
The DNA here is from genome assembly GCF_024868665.1 of Triplophysa rosa. NCBI lineage: Eukaryota > Metazoa > Chordata > Actinopteri > Cypriniformes > Nemacheilidae > Triplophysa > Triplophysa rosa. Next base: position 36,331,104 of record NC_079891.1, on the reverse strand, counting down.
CATTTACTGTAGGTAGATGTCTTTTATTCCACTTTGAATTCTCTTTCGTTGGCATTCTGTCTGTTTCTGTGTATTTGCAGCTGTTGTCCAGTTGACATTTTCACCCCAAAATGGCAGCCGCGCTACCGAAGTTACCAAAAAAGCATCAGAGTTTTGCCTCTTGGGCTTCTGTACTGTTTGTTAGTAAAGTCTCCAAGACCTCAGAAGAGTGGGTCAGATTAGAGTGACATCAAAAATGTGCAGTATTGGAGATACTCCATGACCAGGATTGGGAAACTCATTTTTGCTCCATAAAGAACCTTTAACATCTTCAGAACCTGAAACGGTTCTACAAACTAAAAGAGGTAATAAAGTGGTTCTTCGACTGAAAAATGCTTCTTCCACCCATTTTTAAAGATATGTGCCGCTAATCTGCCGAAGGAGCTTGAGAATCAACATTCTTATGTTGCAGTTTATTCACCGAGATTTGGCAGCCAGAAACATCCTGGTAGGAGAAAACTTTGTGGCAAAGATTGCAGATTTCGGCCTGTCCCGAGGACAAGAGGTTTATGTAAAGAAGACCATGGTAACTACGCAGAATGCTGCTGTTATTTTCAACACTACGTGAACAAGTGTGATGTTAACACGTCCGTCTCTCTGCAGGGTCGTCTGCCGGTCAGGTGGATGGCCATCGAGTCCTTAAACTACAGCGTGTACACGACCAACAGTGACGTGTAAGAGACCTTTTTATCTTCAGTAGTTTGGTGTCTCCTGCTGTGGATAATCTGTGTTGTTTCTCTGAGCAGATGGTCGTATGGTGTGTTGCTGTGGGAGGTGGTGAGTTTAGGTGGGTTTCATGTGAATAGTTCTTAGATGATAAGATGATTCACTGGAGAGTTGATTCATTGCCATTTGATTGGCAGGTGGCACGCCGTACTGCGGTATGACATGCGCGGAGCTCTATGAAAAACTACCACAAGGCTACCGGCTGGAGAAACCACTCAACTGTGACGACGAGGTGTAAGTGGGACTCGTGTTTATGTGCTAGTGAGTGAGAGATGCTACATGAGCAGATACTGTACATAAAACCTTGACCCACTCTCTCTCTCTCTCTAATGTAGTCATGGCAGGTCCTTTTGTTGAATCTTCTTTGAGGTGCTTTGTGAATTGGTGAAAAAGGGTTTCCCTAATTTGTGTATAATTTGTCCACGATGTTCAAGAGTGCAGTTCTGTTTCCACTTGATTTTGTGTGCAGCGTGTGTGTGTCTACGGTGAGGTTATGATCAGGGAGTCCGTAGGTTGGGATTTGTGTGTTTGGGTCATCATTTGCCGAATTTAGAGACATCCACAGAGCGTAACTGGTTAATTCTTGGATCATTTGCATTATTTTTCACATCTCTATTTTGCTTTCTCTCTGCAGGTATGAGCTGATGAAACAGTGCTGGAAAGAGAAGCCATATGAAAGACCCTCATTTGCTCAGATCTTGATGTCACTTAATTGTATGCTGGAAGAGAGAAAGGTATCAGATTTATACATGTGCTGCTGATGAAGTAAGTCAAACTGATGTGCTTCAACTCTTTACTCTCATTCACTTTAGACGTACGTCAACACAACCCTCTACGAGAAATTCACGTACGCGGGCATCGACTGCTCTGCAGAAGAAGCTGGCTGATGTTCCTGATGTTACCGCAGTCCGTATATATGTGTTGATCAATGGAGCGCTTTATGTGATCCTCTGAACAGGATTCAGTTTTACACACATTGTGTATTCCAGGTATCAGATTTGTGTTTGGTTCTGTGTGTGTTGTGAAATGTGTGCTAGTGCAGATGATTGTATGATGTTTGTGTGACTGGCAGTATTACGCTTGTTTTTAATTAAAAAAAATAAGTTGTTGGATCCTGAGACTCATGCTGAAAAGGTAAAAGTGTTGTGAAAAATATGGAAAAAATATTAGTTTTACAGATGGGAATGTCTTTGATTCTAAAAGTGCACAACATTTACATCCCTTTGGTATTCATGCACTTAAAGGTCTAGCGTGGGATTTATAGCGGCCACTAGCGGTGAGTTTGAGAACTACAACCAATCTCTCAGTCCAAACACGACTGTGGCCACCACAGTACAAAAAGATGTTGTCGGCTGAGACAGCGTGTCTTCTCATGTTGACGCAGGGAAAAGATCATGTGGGCATTAGAAAGAGCGATGTCTTATTTATTACATAAAATAAAGGGTCTGTGGATTTAAAGTATAAAAAGAAGGATAAAAGTCAGGCAGGAGCTAGGACCTGCGTTAATATTATAAAGACTGTCCAGCAGAGACGCGGACCCGTGGTAGGCTACTAAGGCTTTTAGCGGAGATATTCATAGATACCTATGGAGATACTTTCCAGCACAGAGACGTTGGAGAGAAAGATCGTCTTAAAATCACCCCCGATGATGCTTTGATTCGGATCAGTATGTGAGTAACGTTGGTTTTTCTGTTTGTTAGAACCAAGATATGTTGTTGTTGTTGTTGTAATATTAGCTGTGTAACGGAGCAGTTTTGAGTGTCATTGTTTATCTGGAACCAGTGTGCTGCTTGTATATACTCATGTCATCTTCGCTTATTTTATTAATTTGCATTATTATTTGCGTGGTCTAAGCTATGATGAAGCTAAGCATTGCACAGCACGTTTGAGGGCAGAGCTAGCTAACAGTAAATAGCAACGCTGTTAAAGGCGTTTGATCTGACAGCAAGATAGTAGTTAGGAGTAAGTTAGTAGACATTTTCCCCCTTTGCAAAGTCAGGGACAACCGGACCAAAGGGTTGAGAGAGAGGAAACGCGCGTTGTAGAGTTGTTTGTCCGTTTAGGGCTGCTGTACAAAACATGGCGGCGAATTCAATGTATGTAGGCCCGCTCTGTATGTAGATAGAAATAGTTTATTCTAAGGTAATAAAAACATAACTGTTCATTACATAAGGTCTTTATACACCTCTGAAGACATCGTTTTGTATGTTATATTGCATTTCTGTCAATAGATCATCAAAAAAATCCCATACTGCTATTTTAACAGGCTGGTCAGATTGAAATGCAAATTCAATGTAACTGTAAATCAGCGACCTTTTCTAGATGCACACATTCACATTACCATCGTCAAATATTTAACATTAAATAATTGCAAACATTTTTTGTATTAAATACTTTTTGCGGTGATTGCAACAGCAACTTAGCAATAATAATAATAATAATAGTGCTTGATTATGACACAGTGCACTCGCTTTGTACGTTGTGAAATTTAGTTTAACATTCACAAGACAATACATTCACAAAAGTCTTGTGGTCATTTTACCTGTGTTAGTTTTTCTACATCCACAAACATACGAAACATGTTAGAACAATCCGATTGTCTCTGATACAGCCCTCTTCTGCACTTTCTATGACTGGTTCTGCATGATCCTGAAATCTTCCCCTCACGGCAACGGTTCTTCGTCTGCCATCTCTCTCTGAGCCATGATGACACAAACCTCATAGACGCGGAACGCAGCGAAGGCTGTGGCCAGCAAACAAGCGGCACCCAGAATGTACCACCAGTTAAAGAGACTGAATGAAACTCCTTTCACGATGCAGTAGAGGCCAAAACACACCAGGGCAACAGCAGACAAAATCTGGACGCACAACGGCGGCCCGGACGACGCTGACTTTTCCCCCATGTTCACCAGAGCTCACACACGGCTCAAAGACAGAAAATCACAGTGACCCAATCGGACAGTTGAAAAACATTTGAGCAGCAGAATAGAAGCACGTTTGCATCATGACGACTAAAGACAAACGCAATCTGAAGTGAACGGTAAGAAGGAGCTTGACACCAGCAATGAGAGATCCGAAGGTTATATACACGTTTAAGATTACAAATCTAAGATTAAAGAAAGCAAAAACATCCCTCCAAATTCTTATGGATAATCCGGATCAGAGAAAGCCCGATATCTCACATGGCATTAAAAGATGCATTGAAGAAACTCACGGTACATTACAGGTGTCATGTAATTAAAGTAAGTGCAACTGATAAAGAGCTTAAAGGCTGCTGAAGGGTCGAGATCGACTAGAAAGAAACTTCTTAGAACAAACAGGGTCTCAGAATTTCACTCCACATTTTCTTCTTGTAACTAAAAATATTTAGGGATGCACCGAAACGAAAATTCTTGGCCGAAGCCGAACATGATGTGAAACACTTGGCCGAAGGCCGAATAATACCGAACACCGAACATGGTTTTTTGCATTTCTTTTATTTATTAAGCCATTTTTTTCACTATTGCACAAACTGAATAGTCAAAATGTGCTTTTTATAATTTGTCTTGCTTTTCAATAAAATACAATACAACTTAATATAAAATTGAGCAAAACAAAGTAAATTCAAACAAAAGATTGAGCCCTCTCCCTTCATGAATAGCCTATATTAATTAGTCCTATAACTGACTGCTAAAAGAATGTGATGTAAGTTACTCTGTACCCCTACAACAAAACACTTCATTAAAAACTGTCATTCCACATTAGGCTATAAGCTAAAATACGAATAAACTAAAACTGTTGGATTATGATAGGCTACATTGCAAAATGATTTGAGAAAAAAAAACATCCAATGCAAGCAATTCTGACTGATGCTGACTGACAACCATCACAAAAGCTGACCGTTCTCTCAGGTGCACAGAACATACTTTGAGAAGTTGTTTAGTACAGGGAACTGTGTGCACGCGACCACTGTATGATGTCAAAGGATGTCGCGAGCGGCGGGGCTACTGTCAGACAGCCCGCTCCCGTCTGAAGTAAAGTTACCGACCGGTAAAGACGCTTTCATTCAGAAATTTACTTCCGTGCGGCAAGTCCCGTGCTGTGTCTTTCTCTGACACTTTACAGTTTTTTTCAACTGCTTACACACAAAATGTTTACTTGTCACACAATTTCTGAAACCTGACACTCAAACACCAGAACCACACACCAAATCGGCAAAACCATACACTAATTCTCGACCTTTGACTCAGTTTTCAGTTTCATAAAACACTTTTTGCCAATCACAACACACACTTCTCTATGTAACACACAAAAATCTTACAGGAAGTATATTGATTTCCTTCTTCAAACACAACCAATCAAAATGCCACACTAATTCCTCAGCGCCTCACACTAACTCCTCACATGTGCAAACACACATTGCTTTACTTAACACCAACCAATCATGACTTTAGAAGAGGCCTATAAATAGGCCAAGGGTCAAGTTATAGGTTTTGAACAATGGATGCAAACAATGTATACAGAGTAAGGGGAGTTGGAGGGAGGGCCAGAGGACGAGGCAGAGTTCGAATTAGAGGACGAGTCGGGAGAAGACGAGGAAGACGAGGTACAAGAAGTGTGGTCTGGAATGAGATCAGGGCTACAGTCATTGATCATGTGATAAACCACGGTTTACTGTAACAACAAGAGAGGCTGTACAGAGAGTCCAGCCCAATTTGAGTCGATTTACAATGGCAGGTATAATTCGAACCTTTAGAAATGAGAACAGGTATGTAACAATCTACTGTTATGTACACATGATCTAATGTACACAAACAGTAGGCTATAATACATATACAGTGTTTTACAGTAGTACCCTTGCATTCATTTACTACGGTGCACTGCATTGGTCACAGTCTGGTGAGGTATCACTAGGGCTGTAGTCAAGTCCACCGTTGTCGAGTCCAAGACAAGTCCAAGACCAGGACTAGTCGAGACCGAGTCAAGTCCGAGTCCAAAGAGGTTCGAGTCCAAGTCAAGTCCAAGTCCAGAGAGGTTCGAGTCCAAGTCAAGACCGAGTCCAGAGAGGTTCGAGTCCAAGTCAAGACCGAGTCCAATTGAGACAGTCAAGACAGAGACAGAAAAAAATCATGACTACAAGACCACATACTTAACTATTGATAATTTATGTGACGCAAGAGACAGCATATCTTCTATTCTAAGATAATCATTTTCATTATTGTTTGTAATGATCAAAAAGCAGATAAAATAAGTTCATTTTATTTTTACTATATAGGTATAGCACTAAAGTCACAAAGCCGAAGTGTAACTGTTTATTACTTTTTTAAGGAACTTTTTTATCAGCCCTCCTAACAGCAAGGTTGTGCAGCAATGAACACTTTTGTGCATGTGTGTGCGTGCGTGTGCGCGCCTGCCCGTGCACGTGCGTGTTCGATAGAGGAGCCGCTTGAAAGAGCAGAGGCTCCACGGCTCGTTTATAAGCACGTTTATAAGCACATCGGTGCCCATCCTTAAATAACATGTTCATCACAATTACAATAAAAATACAATCATTCTTATCTTTAAGCCCTACTTTCCAAACTGTCTAAAATACTCAAATGCAATGCGAACTCTGAAACATTGGCATTAACTTACCTCTCTTTGTGATGCCTTTGCAGGTGTCTTACGAAATTGGATGTTGTCCCACATGTTTCGGGGAAAGTTTTGGTGCAAAAAGTTTCCTTTTAAGCACACTGTCGATTCATTTATTATGGTTTGTAAAACCAATCTGTATTATGCCGCTGCTCGCTGACATCGTGCTTGATGAATGATGCTGGTTCGCGCCGCGGACGAATCGTTCATTTGAACCAGTTCTTTCATTTTTGTGAACCGGTCGAACCAGTTCAGCTGAATCGTTCCCGTTTAGCGTCTCCCGTAAACACTTAATATTATCCACAAATTAATTCAGTTATTCACTTTCTGGCCTGCATGACAGTCCCGCGGACTTGAACCAATATACCGGAGTTATTTAATTACAACAACAGCACACACTGAAATGAACTGCTGTGTGAAAAGAGAACTTATGAGCACGCGCAGCTCTCGTTCTAGAGTCGAGAGTCGGCAACAGTTTTCGGATCACAAGAATATTGCTCTATAAATGTTTTGTTTTGAAGGAGAAAATAAAACATATATCGCTGGACTCGGACGAGACTGACTAGAACATTTGCGAGACCAATGACCAAGTCCGAGACGAGTCCGAGTTCAAATACCAACGAGTCCAAGACAAGTCCGAGACCATGAAAAATGTCTCGAGTCCGAGACCGGACTCGAGTATTACAGCACTAGGTATCACACTGTACAACAGTACAGCCGACTGTAAGAAGACATTCTGACCATATTGTATAAAATAGTATATTATGTTACAGTTTATGGTACACACTCACACTGTTCCTGAATCTTCTACAGAGTGGAAAGGCGAAGGTTACATGGTGGGCGAGGTCACATGTTCACTGAAGAGCAAGAGACGGCTATCGTGAATTTGGTTTTGGCCAATAATGCTTTTAGAATTCGTGAAATATACGCAACCATATGCTTAATGATGCCACAATTTTTGCGAACATAAATGCTGTGAGTCCCTCAACAATACATTGTGTCCTCCAGAATTTTTTTCCGTACCGTGTACAGTAATACTGTATTTACAACCAGCAAAAACATAAATAAACACAAGAACTAAAAAGTTTGGTTTCAATCTAGCTTTGTTTTTACAGTGAATTTTAAACATCTCTCTGCCAATTTCTTTCAATCTTGTCCAGAAATGTACAGAGGAGCTCATGAACGAAGAGCTTTAGGTTTCGAATAACTGTGTGTACATGATATATCCCAAAATATAACATTACGGTAAAAGTGTTTGCAACAGAAGACAAATGTTTGCTTTTGAAATGTGTTTTTGATATTTTTAATGTAGTGCTTCATTTTGAAAGAGATGTGAGGCATTTTGCATTTTGTGTGTGCAATTCTTGGATTTGTGTGTAAAGTTTTGAAAAAAAGAGGCAACTTTTTGAAAATGTGTGTAAGCAGTTGAAAAAAACTGTAAAATGCTCCACACACACGCGTGCACACACACACACACACACACACACACACACACACGCACACACACACGCACGCACTGCCAAAATGTTTGTGGCAGTAATAAAGCGCACGCGTCTCTCTCTCTCTCTCTGCGCTGGTTGCTGCTTGATCGTATCACGAGTCATGTTCGGTAAAATTTATTCGGCCACTTCACATATTCGGCCGAACACCGAACTTGCGTTTTTTGCTATATTCGGCCGAACATTTTCGGTGGCCGAACATTCGGTGCATCCCTAAAAATATTCTTTCTTTATTGTGACATTTAAAGGCTCTGTACTTATCTGAAAGAAACATTTGACAATATGTGTGAAACAGGGAAATGGTTTCATTTCAAGTGTCCTCTGAAAGATTATTTATTTATGTACATTTATTTAAGATTAGACAACAACGGGAGGAGAAAAGTATTTCAAAACCTTGACATTTGAAGAAACTGTCTAAGACTCTATTTGGACATATTGTATTCACTGACAGATGCATTGCGAGTGTTTTCATGAGACGATTTCACAGCAACACATTTAGAAATGAAACACTAGACTGAAAGTGGCTGGTGTTGTCTGACAAAACCCGAAAAACACTGAAAAAGCCGAAGTGTCAGAGTTTGATTTAGTTTCAGACAGTACTAGAGTTGTAAAAAAAATCAGGGGGGATGGTGGATTGGATTTAACGTTTAGGGACAGATCATTTGTGCTGATGACCGCGCATATGGTGGGAGACCAACGGGTTACCCTTTTGATTATTGTTTAAGCACAAATATAATGATTATATTATATTACTCTAAAACAACATGCATGCTATTGATATATTACGTATCAATTATATTAAAGTATTTTTCCACTGGGTGCAAGTGCAACTTCATACTCATGATACCTATAAATCTATTGGGAATTCATCTATTAAATGTTGAAACAAAACCTCACAAAACATTGTAAATGAACATGAATCCTCCCAAGTCAAGTCCATTTTAATTGAAGTACAAGAGCAAATGGATTAAACAAATGTACCGTTTACAAAATCTGGTTATGGTTATCCTCTATATAAAGAAAACAATGGCAAGTGCTGTGGTAAACTCTGCAGTAAGATATTTCAGGTGAAACAGAAACCAAATCTAACATTAACTTTGTGAATGTAAAGTCCAACCTGACATTAGCTAGCTAGCTGGCGTTAGCTAACAAGAAAAAAAGCTCCAAACTAACTAACATCGTTAACTGTGTTGTTATCGCCTCTGTCCAGATATCAAAAGTATTCCTGACTCTTGACTTACCTTCAGTACTTCTTGCCCTCTTAAAGCCGAAGTCCCTCAGGTCAAGCTGTCCATGTCGCTTGGCCATGATGCTGAAATCACCAGCACCTGCGCTGCGCTATATCGCTGTCTGATGTGACGTCAATTTAAAACAAATCGTCTTGTCATTATGTGCACGTTCCCCTCGTCCACAGTAGTTTAGCCTATTAAATATTCGCAAACACTAAATGTGGAAGTAGTGGTAAATTACCACTGGTAATATTTACAAATTCATTGATAAAATAACGGGATGGGAAGGGGGGGTGGCCGTTTTAGAAGGGGGATGATTTTGATCACCTTTAATTCAAAGGGGGATGCCATCCCCCCTCAACTCGAGTACTGGTTTCAGATCAGTTCTATTAGATTATTAATGATAATCTTAAACTATAATTTACCTTATTAGTAAATTTATTTATTTTATTTAGCCTTGTTGTGCAAGCTCTCTGGAGCTTGTGCAGAGGCAGCAGATTTTGCCAGAGGGGAACTGGAATCCCCTGGTTGGGCCTGGGTTCTCCTGAGGTTTTTTCTCCATTAGAGTTTTGGGTTCCTCGCCACCGTTTGCATACTGTTTTTAGCACTATTTGCCTGGCCGGGGGACTGCTTTAGAATTTTAAAGTTTTACTTAATTAATATTGCATATAGGAATTTATAGTCTGTTATATTTGACCTGTGCTTCTCTCTCCTGTATCTTAAATGTGTGCTCTCACTGAGCGTGTGTGTGTGCGTGCATGCGTGTCTCTGTGTGTGTGTGTACTTGTCTGTGTACATGTGTGTGCATGCGCGTCCGTGTGTGTGTGTCTATGTCTATGTGTTAGTACGTGTGCATATTGTGTGTGGAGTGTTTTGTTGTGGGTATGTCTGTCTTCTGTGTTTTCAACTTTTTCTTGTTTTTGCAGGTACAACTTTAATTGTTTTGATTATAGTCAACATGTCTCATGTACAGCTGCTTTGTAACAATGAAAATTGTAAAAAGCGCTACATAAATAAAGTTGAGATGAGTTCAGCTCAACGTGAAACAGGCATGGCACCAGAAGATGGTGATACTGTTTGAAGGTTAAGAAACGTTAGCACATCGTATGTGTCTCTTCATGATCCTTGAAGTTTCTTCCGAGTCAGTGATGATGTCATCAGGCTTTGGCATCATCTCGCCATCCATGGCAATTCACTTTACAGGATTAAAGCTCTCAGCATCTGGAAAACATCAATCTGGCCACAACTCACAAGCCCATTCTTGATGTCATATCTTTCTGAAAAAGAGAAATGACAGAAGACAGTACAAAGGTGAGGTTTTTTTTACCCTCATGTTGTTTCAAACCCAAAATACTTTCCACATGTGGTGATCTGGGTGATCGACACCCGGTGTTGTTTCTTCTTCTTCAAAGAAAAACACAAATATACTTTTCGCTGTGCCCTGGTTGAATCAGTCACAACACCTTACAGATCTTTAAAACATTTTCTTATTGTTCTTGTCAAGACATTCTCAATTGACAATCCTCTCATACTATACACAACCCTAAATGTGAAACTGAACAAAATGCAGAATAGCCATTAAGATGCAATGACTGTTGCTTTTCCTGAGTATGGCATTAAGAGTTTGTACAGTATGAGAAATGTCCTGATGTACAGCTCATGAATAACATTTGTTCACTCCTGGGGCCGGATACACATCCAAGATGGTGCCGCAGATGGCTGCCTCGGTGTGGAGCTCTCCAGTTGTTGTAGTGTTTTTGTTAGTTTGTCCTGTTTTATGTTTTTCCCATACAATCAGTTTCACAAGAGATGAACTGCTGAACATTCGGCAGTGCACACCATCTGATCTTTTACCGGTTTTTGATTATTCGGACGTTTTACTTAACATCGTAGTCGGGGGCGCAGCGGCGCTAACAAAGCGCTCCAGGACGCGCAAGCGTGGGAAGCGAGCCGGCATGCTAATCAGGCTCAGAAAGCGCGGCTTTAAAACTGCGCTGCCTAGCATACATCTGGCGAATCTGTGCTCTCTGCCAAACAAAACAGACAAACTTCTTCTACTCTACCGGACAAATAAGGATTTTTCAAACTCTGCTGTTTTGTGTTTCGTGGAAACGTGGCTAAATGACTTCATCCCGGACAGCACGCTACATCTGCCCGGCTACCAGCTGTTCAGAGCGGATCGCGACGCAGAATCAACAGGGAAATCGCGCAGTGGTGGGGTATGTTTCTACATCAATGAAAAGTGGTGTACAGATACAACAGTGATGAAGAAGATGTGCTGTCTCGACCTAGAAGCACTCTTCATTAACTGTAAGCCCTTTTACTCGCCGCGAGAGATTTCCTCGTTTATTGTCGTGTGTGTTTACATTCCACCGCAAGTGCACGTGAGCGTGGAGTTACAACAGCTCGCCGATCACACACTGAGCAACAACATCCGGACTCTGGTATTATTATTCTTGGTGACTTTAATCAGGCAAAACTTACACTCGAGCTGCCAAAATACAGACAACACATCACATGCCCTACCAGAGACAAAAATATTTTGGACCATTGCTACAACACAATAAAGAATGCATATCGCTCTGTCCCTAGAGCAGCTTCAGGACTGTCTGATCACTGCCTAGTTCACCTTATCCCAGCCTACAGGCAGAAATTAAAAGCTGCCAAACCTATGGTAAGGACTGTTAAAAGATGGACCAACGAAACAGAGCGGGCCTTACAAGCCTGTTTCGAGTGCACCGATTGGAGTGTTTTTGAAGCTGCTACCAGCGATCTGGACGAGCTCACAGAGACTGTAACATCATACCTCAGTTTCTGTGAGGATTTGTGCATTCCTACCAGGACTTCCTTAAAATACAACAATGATAAACCATGGTTCTCAGCAAAACTCAGACAGATTCGACAAGCCAAGGAGGATGCCTACAGAAAAGGGGACAAAGTCTTGTACAAGCAGGCTAGGAACACATTGACAAAGGAGATCAGAGTGGCTAAGAGAAACTACTCTAAAAAGTTGGAAAACCGGTTTTCAGCCAACGACCCTGCATCTGTGTGGAAAGGCCTTAAAGACATCACCAACTACAAGCCACCATCCCCCAATTTTGCAGGCAATCAACACCTGGTCAATGATCTGAATGACTTTTACTGCAGATTTGAAAATGCTAACTTTACACCTCACACCAACTCTGACATTCTCTCTACACAACACCTATCACCTTCAGTCACCCCACCTCCTGCACTTCAGATCAGTGAAGAGGATGTGTGCCGAGTCTTTAGGAAACAAAAGACAAGAAAAGCACCAGGCCCAGATGGTATCTCCCCAGCCTGTCTTAAAAGCTGTGCTATTCAACTGGCCTTCATCTTCTCACAGATCTTCAACAGATCACTGGAGCTGTGCACAGTTCCTTCCTGTTTCAAGCGCTCCACCATAATCCCCATCCCAAAGAAACCCAAAATCACAGGACTGAATGACTACAGACCCGTCGCTCTCACATCTGTGGTCATGAAGTCATTCGAGAGACTGGTACTGGCTTATCTGAAGGACATCACAGAACCCTTACTGGACCCCCTGCAGTTTGCCTACAGAGCAAACAGGTCTGTTGAGGATGCAGTTAACATGGGGCTGCATTTTGTCCTGAAACATCCGGATAGACCAGGGACCTACAGTATATGAGGATCCTGTTTGTGGACTTCATCTCTGCTTTCAACACCATCATCCCATCACTGCTCCAGACAAAGTTAACCCAGCTATCTGTTCCTGGCTCTATCTGTCAGTGGATCACCAGCTTTCTGACAGACAGGCAGCAGTTAGTGAGAATGGGGAAACTCACATCCAGCACCCGCACAATCAGCACTGGCGCCGCCCAGGGGTGCGTTCTCTCCCCACTGCTCTTCTCCCTGTACACAAATGACTACACTGCCCAGGACCCTTCTGTCAGACTTCTGAAGTTCGCAGACGACACCACACTCATTGGCCTCATCCAGGATGGTGATGAGTCTGCGTACAGACAGGAGGCTGAGCAGCTGGCTGTCTGGTGCAGTCATAACAACTTGGAGCTGAACACACTTAAAACAGTGGAGAAGAATGTGGACTTCAGGAGAAACCCCCCTGCACTCCCCCCTCTAACCATCATGAACAGCACTGTGGCAGCAATGGAGTCAATCAGGTTCCTGGGCACCACCATCTCTCAGAACCTGAAGTGGGACACTCACATTGGCTCCATTGCTAAAAAAGCCCAGCAAAGGTTGTACTTCTTACATCAGCTGAAGAAGTTCAACCTACCACAAACTCTATTAAAACAGTTTTACTCAGCTGTCATAGAGTCTGTCCTCTGCACATCCATCACTGTCTGGTTTGGCTCAGCCACAAAGTCAGACATCAGAAGACTACAGAGGACGGTTCGGACTGCTGAGAAGATCATTGGTGCTCCCCTGCCCACCCTCCAAGAACTGTATACATCCAGAGTGAGGAAAAGGGCTCAGAAAATCACCCTGGACCTCTCACATCCAAGCCATCATCTCTTCACAATGCTGCAGAGCACTGCGCACCAAACAACCAGACACAAAAACAGCTTCATCCCTCAGGACATCTACCTCTTGAACAGTTAAATGTTTTTACACACCGTGCAATTAATAACTCTGTGCAATAATAATTAAGTGCAATATTAATTATATCCTCCAGATAATACACTACTTATTTTTATACAACTTTTTCTGTCAATTATATTTCATTCATTCTGCTGTATATAGCACATACCTTGTACTACAATAGTCTATTCTTATTTTTTACTTGTACATATTTACATACACACATAGCTTTACACTCTATATATATCTTTATCTTATGTTTATTGTATTGTATTTCTTAATTTTTTATACCCATAGGCCCTTATTTAAATCATTGTGTACTGTATTCTATTGTGTTATGGTCTCTGTGTACTGTTGTTGCTGTTTCTGTGTTCTGGATGCTCCTGTCACCAAAACAAATTCCTTGTATGTGCAAACATACTTGGCAATAAAGCTCTTTCTGATTCTGATTCTTCTGATTCACAAAACATTCAAGACGAAAATTCTTCTTAACTGACATCATTCTTCTTAAATTCTTATTTAAGGTCAAAGTTAGGAATGGCATTCCCGAAAAAAGACTGCTCTTAGGGGAAAAAATGAAGAAGATTTTAAACTCTCTAAACAAAAGCTGGCGTGAATATCATCTTAAAATTAAGATCACGGTTGTCTTAAATCTCCAAAGGGTTAGATGTTTAATACATGTACGTGGTTGTTTCACATGAGACGTGTATTGCATTGAGCCAGAATCATAATTTACACTTTCAAGTATACTACAGTACACTGATATTAATATGCATACTAAATAAAGTATACTTAAAATATACTTCAACTTAATCATAACATCATAAAATGTATTTGAAGCAAACTTTTTTTTTAAGGGAAACACTTGAAATTCATCTGAATTTAGTCTCTTCCACACAGATGTTATATATGAGATAAATTGGCAGACAGGTCTTCATCAGGCACATCTGTGTTCAGACTGTCACCCCAAATCCACACCTTGTATCTGCAGAGACGTCTGACGTGCTTACGTTTTAACGTGGTGTTTCACGTAAGCCAAAAGCTACTCATTACCGATCTGAGCAGTCAGACTGAAACAGATTTCCAGAAATGCGATATGAATATTAATGTAGCTTGAAACAGATTTGCAAAGATCATGTATTTTTTGCTGTTCACACTTGCTAAATATGATCGGATTTCAATCAGAAATGCACAAAAATTGGATTTGGACTGACAGTCTGAACATGTCATAAACTGTGTACATCAGTTACCAAGAGCTTTGTTTGATTGTGTTTAATGCCTTGTTCTGTTGTGTTATTTGGTGTTGATAGTTGAAACACAGGATTTACTGCTGCGTACGGTCTCTAAACGCTCAGGATAAAATCCATGAAGTTTAAGGACAATCGTCTACATTCGTACTAACCCTACAGGCAAATTGTACAGATGAATGTATTTAGGTGCACATGCGTCTCATTCTGTTCTCACCAGCGGCTCCAGCTCTTTGCGGTGTATAAGGTTGAATTCAGTGGAAAAGTTGTAGAAATGCTTGTTGACATGAGCTTCGGCTGCCATCTGGAGAATCCAGTCAATTTTATGATTAGATATTTAGCCTACAGTATGTTTGTACATCTGCAAATGTATCGTGTTTAATAAAGGAACTGAGAAACTGCGGTTAAAAACTCACTCCAGGAAAACAGTTTAAACGCAGAGAAACATGAATATGTTCATTTAGAGATGACAAGCATATGGATATTTGTACAGCTTTGTCAGATTTATGATTTTTGGTTTCTTTAGCAACAGCTGCTCCGTTCCGTGCATCATGCACCCTTACGTCTGTACGAGCCAGCATCATTATTAATGTTTTCAATGGATATTAGTGAATAGACACATTAGGAAAATGCATTATATTTACTTTTGATAAAACATTTTAATTTAAGAAGTGTTTATTTACACCGAGTACAAACAGCCCGCCCAAGGCAGCAATACTCTAACCGAAAATAGCTGTATTTTCTTTGGATTAAGTAGAAATAGTGATACTTATAAATAGTTGCAGATAACGTTACTAATTGCACCTCAGTATTGTTGTGCATTAAACATTATAGCAGAGTGTAAATCATTATATTTATTTTTACAAATAGGTCACATCACTAACTGTACATTCTTATGGTCTGATTCACACTTTTTCTCATTAATCTCATAATTTCCCATTGTTTTAGTGTTGATTTTTGTTTTATTTTGCTCAACAAATGAACTCTTTCTGTTTGAATGGGACATGTTCCAGCATGCAGAGTCAGAGAAGTGAATGTCTGCGACTTTGCATCAGTCTCTCTGCTCTCTATTCAGTCTGGAGGCTAGAAGACCTGTTTTTAACTCTTCTCTATTCATACGCAATGTCATTTTTAATCAATTCATAAGAACATGAATGACCTTTGACCTGCAGGAGCTTTCAGAAACGTTGTTTCTGTCTGTGATTCATGCAAAGTTTATAGGAACACCTGAAGGGTTTGTTCTACCACGCTAACATTGCCAAGTAAACATATAGTAATACCAAACAATGTGTTCATAATTGTTTAGCCATTAACAATTTAACAAACATGCCTAACATTACAGTAACCATATGCAGCGGATACTGTATGTATACAATACTACGAATTGACAAGAGTTTATATACACATTGACACTTCAGCAAGTGTTTAAATGCCACAAATCGCCTGTGTGTCGGCACACTTATGATCACTTACACACACAACATTAACTTTAAGTGTCATGTTTGCACAAACTTTAGCCTACATGATGGAGTTTACGTTTTTCACAGTGATATTCACACTAACACGACCCTGTTATAACACACTTCAATATGAAGCACTTAAAACCCAAGAGCTGAGACCTAAAGCCAGTCCCTTCTGCCAGCTGACTCTGAAACTTCACACCGGCACAACCGAACAGAACCAAATCAGAATAAACCAAATGATCAAAGAAAGTCAAAAGTCATATTGAGATCATTGGGAAAAGGAAAGTAAAAACCAAAGTAAACTAGAATGCTATCGGACCCTAAACAGACAATAGAATGTGTCAGATGATGTCTACACTGTTGGAGATGTGAAACAGAGACGGACCCTGAGCGAACACAGACTCAGTGATCACAGTCTGGCCGTAGAGAGAGGCAGACACACACAAACATGGAGTCTGTGCACACTGTGACACTGCTGAGGTGGAGACTGAGACACACTTTCTCCTTCATTGTGATCAATTTAAAGATGTGAGAGAGAAACACTTTCACAAAATGTCAAAGGTCATGCCAGAGTTTGATAGGTGTTGAGAAACCGAGCGAATGCAGATGTTAGTGGGGAGAAGAGACACACATCAGCTGCTGCTTCATTCATCTATCAGCTGCACAAACTACTGCCTTCATCTGCTACAATCAATGCACATCTGCACTCTTGACTTCATTACATTCTCATGTTTCTGCCTCACATCTACTTTTGATATTGAGATTTTATTTCCATATTTCATTTGTTTACTTACATATACTCTATTTTATATTTCATTCTATATTTATGCCTTACTCAGCACCTTAGTTTAATTTTTTTTAAATCTCATGTTTGTACTTAATGTATGTCTTTTGTTATATGTTCAATGCTTTGGCAATATTGTAAGAACACGCAATCATGCCAATAAAGTACCTTGAAATTGAATTGAGAGATTAAAAAGAGATTAGAGAAGCAGCGCCGCCTGCTGGACAAACACAAACACTGCAATGATACACTTGCAACACAAACAGACCGCATTTTCTTCCTGATATTTTTTATATGCTGTAAGAATATTACACATTGCTGGTTAGTGTATGCCTAAATAAAAACACGATTACAGTTGATTACATAATTCAAATTTCAAAATAAATGAAATATCCTCTTACCTAAATTTGCCTAAAATTAGATACATTTCTATGAGATGTGAACATAATTAACACGAGCACAATCGCAAATGCCCGCTGGATCCCCTTACAGTAAAATAAAGAAAATAAAGTTTTGAAAACTAGTGATGGTGTCTGATGCTGGAGGGTTTGAGACTGAGCCTCTTTAGTATGTTTCATACTCCAGCATAATGTCCAAAAGCCCTAATAAATGCAATATTGGCTTTTAAACTGTTGACAAAGGTGTATTTTTATAGTGGGGTGGTGCCTTGATCCAACTCATCGTCTTCTACAGAAAGAACATCTCTACTGGAAATAAAGAGAGACTTTCAGAATACAAGTGAAATCCATTCAAACACACGCGCACGCATAGGTTAATATGAATAATAATGTATTAAAACTGTCCACTCACATGAACAATTGCACTGTGAACATAGGCAAGTACAATTTCTCTTTTCCCAGCTAAAGATCAAGTTTTAACTTCCGTATATGGCTTTCACTGATTGTTGTCTGAACAATAAAACATTAGCAGAAAAACACAAATCAAAAAGCCCTTTGATATACGTCTAGAGAACAAACATAAAAGAGGTCAAATGAAGACCACAATATTTCAAAGCAGACGAACATTTGCAATGCACACATCTAAATGAATTCAGTAAATGAACTCTGATTTGATTTGATCATCATTTATCAAACGCCCTCCATTAAAGTCAGAATCACGTGCCAGTTTGCTCATGTCATTTTCATTTGGTTTTGAGGTGTTTTGACAAAGACTAAAGGTTTAGTAAATCCCTTCTTATACAATGAGACCTGAGAATCATTCTGAGCCTGTGACTGCAGTAAACTCCTGATGATCTGTGAGCAATAGACAGAAATGTTCCAGATCTCAGGCACAATCTCTCACACTTCATGGTTTCTATTTCTTTCAGGAGGTCATGCATCTCTTTGGGTAAGATGACGCAGTTTTCTCCCAGTGTTTGCCTGACTTCTGAAAGTCACTGGTGGCGGCTCTGAAACGTTCCAGCTGTCTCTCCTGACGGCGACATTTCTGCTGCACAGTCTTCAGGTTCCTCCTGAGTTTCTCCAGCTGTGACTCCAGCTGTGTGATCCGTCTCTTCTGCTGGGCCGCGTCCTCCACCGTGTAGTTGTGGTCGGAGGAGATGTAGGGGCCAGGGTGGAGGTTTAAAATCGCATCTTCCCCCAGAGATCTCGACTGTAAATGACAGAGACAAGTGACGTTCATTTTCTCACCAGACTCGCTCGTTGAGCTTTAAACGGGTTACAGAATAGATGCAGAAATTAGAGGTCCGACCCCAAACTCATGCTCTGTACTTGGTTAGATAGACAGGGAACAATGAGCAAGAACAACATTTGGGATGGGGGCATATTTTTCTTGAACTTTTAAGATTAAAGACTTTAAAGGGATACTTCACCAAAAACTGAAAATTCTGTCATCGTTTACTCACCCTCAGATTGTTCCAAACCTGTAGAAATGTCTTTGTTCAGAAAATTGATGTCACTGCCGAAACTTTTGGCTACGACTGTACTCTATAGATACTCAAGATCCATATGAGATTGGCAGAAACTGCGTGTTACCGCACTCTCTACCCAGCGCTTACACAGATACGCGTGCGGAAGCGTTTGATTTTGACTTTGATAGACTTTCAAACGCTTCCACGTGTATCTGTAAGCGCTCTGTAGAGAGTGCGATGCAATGATCATTTCACGCGCGTCCGGGTTTAGTTACGCAAGCGCTCGGTAAGGAGCCTGTCGGTACACGATCCGGTCTGCGCATGCGCGTAATTACGTAGTAAACACGTCACGGTTTCCCTACACTATTGGTATCACGCATGCGATGAAACACTTGACAGCCAGGCGGCACAACTGACGGCATGTTTTTGTAGGCTACGGGTCTATTTTGATGTTTTTAAATGTAGCTTACGCTATGCATTATGATGTGTTTACGTGGTTGCTAATCCAAAATAATAAAGGAGTTGTTGCATGAACATACACGATTTTGGTTACATGTGGAATAAAGTCTGAGTCTTTCTGTCACTGCAAACCTTCAGTTTCCTCCATACTTGCCGTGTTTCGATCTGAGGTCCGTAGTATTGTCAAAGACAGTTTGTGTCGTATTTTTATTAAAAGCTGCTAATATTAGTTAACTTTAAATTGAGTAATTTTGTATTAGTATGGGTCTATATAGGCTAATATATCTATCTAAATAATCTAAATGAGGAAAATAATCCCTTCAATGGTGTTTACAGAAGACAATAAGGAACATAATATGCATTTCTGCCTAGACTATCTGCACTTACATGAAGAAAGAACTACAAACAAGTCTGGGGAAACGTTACAGAGTATTTCAAAATGACAATGGAAATGACTTGAAAGAACGCATTGTTTGCATACACAAATGACGTGAGACCAGAGGTGGACAGTAGTGAAAGTCGCGGTACAAAGGTGCGCAAGCGTGGAACAGATCGTGCAGTGTCGTAAATCGTCGCAAAACAGAATTATAATTTGTGCATGCGCGTTTTCTACTACGTCATTATGCACATGCGCGGACGGATCGTGTAGGCATCCCGGATCGTGTACCGACAGAGCCATTCAAAAACATATCAGATGAGTTTGGAAACACAATAGCCAATCAGAGGTCTTTCATAATCTGTTCAAAAGCGCACAAAATGATAGCGGGAAATGCAAGTATTGTCACATTTAGTACCGACTGGTACCGAAGTTTGGTATTGTGACAACACTACTTTAAAGTAATCCAAACAGGTTATTAATGTATTCTGAAGCCAAAAGATATGTTTGTGAGAGAAAACCAAATCTCATTGGGTCTTGTGTGTTTGGTGCTGAAATATGACATATGAAGGCATGTGATGGCAACAGACAAGAAGTCAGCAACAAATCCATACACACAGAGGACACAATTAAAGCCACATCAACATTCATATTACATATTCCAGAGAACACCTACACATCTGTCAATCACACAATTACAACATTTCATTCACGATTAAATCAGATTAGAGCATTTTGTATTCCAGGAATGTCATAAAACAAGATAATGTTTTATATTATGGCACATTTCAGAATGTTTAAAGAATCTGTCACAAGTGGGTTAAACCCCATTCACACAGCCTGCTGATCCCAGAAAATTGCCCCAAAATTGCCAGAGTGCCTTCTGTGTGAACGCAAACGCATCCCGGATTGATCCGAAAAGTGATTCCGAAAAGGGGACCTAGTAACATTAACGGGATCAGTCCCAGAAAGCCCCGTGTGAACGAAAGGCAGAAACAATACCATAAAATCCGTAGTGATGACACACATCTATAATAAATCATAAATAATGTGGATATGAAAACAAATATAGTTAAGCGATTAATTTTTGTTTGTTAGTAAATCAAAAACCAAAAAATTGTCCTACTATTTGTCTTTAGCTAAATCGTCGATGAATGCAAGAGTCCTAATCACCAAACTTAAGGTCAGATTAGAGAATAACGTTGTCTGCTTCTAAACGCAGTTTAAACTTGAAATTACTTTTATCAAAACTATTAACAGTGAAATACACAGCGCTTCAATAAACTTGATCGCTGTGGCAAGGGGGGCGTGGTCCAGTGGGGTCTGGGGAGAAAGGGATGGGAAATCGGCAGGAAAGAAGTACGGCAAGGGATGATCATAAACACCTGTCTCTTGTTTCAGTGATTGGCGAGAGGAGAATAAAAGCCAACACAAGCGGAGGACAAGAGAGGAGAGAATCTAGACGAGACGACAGACCGAGAGAGCTGGAGTGAGAGAGACCCAGGCTAGACCGGGAATTCAGAGATTGTGCCAGGAGGCCAAGTTATATATTATTTCCTTTTGCTTTGCGTTTTTGTTTTTATTTCAAATAAACCTCTTACCAGCTACGCCGACCCTGTCTCCTTCCTTCCATTGTCACGAACCTTTACTACAATCGCTTACCAAACTTTAAAACATGTGCACCTGCTGTGCTTATGCTGCGGAAAAGCCCGTGTGTTTCTGTGCAGACACTAGCCGGGTTTCCATCCAAAGTTGCGAATTTAGCTTATGCGCAAAAATGGAATATCACATAAAACAGTTGAGAATAAGATTTAGATTTTTTTTAGATTTAGATTTTAGATTTAGATTCAATTTATTGTCATTGCACATGTACAAGGCAACGAAATGTGACCTCTGCATTTAACCCATCCAGAGAGTAGTGAACACACGTACCCCCGGAGCAGTGGGCAGCTATCACTGCAGCGCCCGGGGAGCAAGTAGGGGTAAGGTGCCTTGCTCAAGGGCACCTCAGTTGTTACCCGCCGGCCCTGGGAATCGAACCGGCAACCTTCTGGTCATGAGTCCGACTCTCTAACCATTAGGCCACAACTGCCCCAAGCACCGTTTCCATCCAACTAGTCAACCGTCACTTTCCTAATAAACTTCCACTGAAGTATAATAATAAGTGAAGCCACTGAATATAATAATTTTCATATATAATAATACTTGCGCAAGCAGAGGATTACGAAACACAATAAAAGTGCTTTTGTGGATTCCTGCTGTTTGGGAAACACAGCAACTAGATTTCTGAAGAAAACGTGAGTGATGCTTTGTGGAAAACCGCGGCACTGGGCACTAGGGTGATAACACTTTAAGCCACGAATGAATCTAACCAACCCCCATGTCTCTACGATGTTCCGATGCAGAGATATACATATTGCTAAACGGTTGCTAGGCTAATGTGTTTGGTTGCTATGGGTGTGGCATGGCATCTACTAGGGATGCTCATATTGACCGTTCAACCGTTAGCCGATCGTTAAAATTTTGACCGGTTAATACTATCAGTTAAACGATTTAAAAGGTATGTTTATTTTAAGTTTAATAATATTAATAATCTTTTTTAAATAATAAAAATAATGTAATAATACGTTTTTAAATAACTATTAAATCGTATATGTTTTTAGTTTTCTGTATGGTGAAAGAAAAACATGCTAAGCATTAACTCACAGAGCGTGCAGACGCGTGCGACTAGGTGTACATGCCCTCTGTAACGTTTTCGAGACAGGTTAAAATCCGATCACGCAAATCACTTGACAAAACAGGACACGTGTAATTCATCTGATTGTTGAGGCCACATTTGTCAGGGCTTTACTCCTCCAAATAGAGTGCCACTGGCAGCCTTGCTCAAGCTCAAGTTCTTTGTTTTAAATGTAGACACGAGACAATCGCGCTCACAATGCGCTGTGACATTCTCTGTCTTCCCGGCGTGTCTACGGCTCAGCAAAACTAATTTCAAAACTAATAATTCCCTGCAAGGGAATTTCAGGGCTAGCCATCAATATAAACATAACATATACATAACATATACATAACATATACATAAACTTATCTCATGGATACTTAGCATCGGCTGCCCATGCGCTTTGGAAAGGAGAAGAAAACGGCGCGACCGGTGGTTTCCCTGCCTTCTTTTAGACGTGACGTAAAAATACGAATGTGAAATATGAATAAGTAAAAAAGAATGTTTGTATTTTGGGTGGTATAGCAGATCGGATTTATATATGTTTAGCTAAGACTGGCTGGAAGCAAATGTGACGCGCTTCCCGAGGCGTTATCTCTACATTCCCGGGACATCTGAAAGAGTGTTTTCTGCCACGGGTCTAATTGTCAACAAGCTCCAGACTGTCACCACAACACGTTGACATGTTACTACTTTATTAAATAAAAACTCCAAGCTTTGGATTGAGGTGGGCCTGCTTTTTAATTTGATGAAAAAACTTTCTGACGGAAATAAACTTTGCCGGTTCTTCTGTGTTTTCGCTTTGTCATAATTTGTTAATTACTTAAGTTATTTTCTTGCCTGTTTATTTTATGCTTTGGATTTATATTATTTTAGTTTTGCTCCATTGTCCAAAATGCCGCAGGTTCGTGAAAATGTGATAATATGTGAATGCAGGTGCTGTTGTTGATGTATTCGTTATGCTGCTATTTGCATGTTAACATAAATCTGTGAAAAAAATGTTTGTACTTTTAACGTGTCACAGACCCTAGTCAACTGTAGCTGTGTCTCATTTTGAAGTCTGCGTCCTCCGGATGTCGCATGCAAAGGCGTATGCGGCGAACAAACGCGACCTCCGGAGGACGCAGCCTTCAAAATGAGATGCAGCATGTAGTTTTAATTTATTATTAAAATCTTATCGGTTAACGGTTAATGTTCGGATAACGAGTGTCGGTTCTTGGTTAGGGAAATTAACCGAAATGAGCATCCCTAGCATCTACCAATTGATACTACTCTAAGCCACGAGTTAAATGAACCAACCCCCATGTGTCTACGATGTTTCTATGCAGAGATATATGTTTTGCTAAATGGTTGCTAGGCTAATGTGTTTGGTTGCTATGGGCGTGGCTTTGCATATGCCAATTGATAATGCTCTAAACTGTGAAATGCACCATCTTAAGTCTTGTTAAACGGTTGCTAAGTTAACATGTTTTGTTGTTATGGGCGTGGCTTCGTAGCTTAGTGAAGTTCCTGGGACACTGATTGGTTGCCTGAGTAAAACGAGCCCACCCCCTTGTCTCTACGACACTGTGTTGCAAAGATATCCACCTGGACTTTTTATAATGGGAGTCTATGGGATCGGTTGCTAGGATTCTGTAAATGGTTGCTATGGGCGTGGCTTAATAGCTTCATGACGATCATATGACACTGATTGGTTGCCTGAGTCAAAAGAGCCCACCCCCTTGTCTCTTTGACACTGTGTTGCAAAGATATCCACCTGGACTTTTTATAATGGGAGTCTATGGGATTGGTTGCTAGGTTGCTGTAAATGGTTACTATGGGCGTGGCTTAATAGCTTCATGAGAATCATGTGACACTGATTGGTTGCCTGAGTAAAATGAGCCCACCCCCTTGTCTCTAAGTGGTTGCATTGCAAGATATTCAACACGGGACAGTTTTACGCCTTATATGGGCATGTTTCCTGTCAATGGGGATATTTGGGTGGCTCTTACACCCCAGGGGTGCAACTAACACCCCATTGTGATGTATGTTGTTACAGAGCCTGATAGCCTCTTCAAATGTGGTAACCCGAATGTTTCTACGAAATCCTCACTCGGAGCTACGACCCGTTAAATCTCTGCGCAATGTTAAATCAATGGGATTTTTCAGGTTTTTATTCGCCCCCCTATCGAACACCCCCCACCCGATCACTTATAAAAGTCATAGCACACCATTCCTCAATGGGCCGCTCTATTTGAGCCCTCATTCATGGGTCTAAGACAAAAGCTGCGGGACAAGTTATGTGCCAAACTTTTGGCGGAAAGAGAATAATAACTAGATAGGTACATTTTCTGAAGAAAATGTGAGTGATGCTTTGTGGCAAACCGCGGAACTGGGCACTAGAGTGATAACACATTAAGCCACGAATTAATCTAACCAATCCCCATGTCTCTACGATGTTCTGATGCAGAGATATACATATTGCTAAACTGTTGCTAGGCTAATATGTTTGGTTGCTATGGGCGTGGCTTGGCATCTGCACTTGATAATACTCTAACCTATGAGTGAAACAAACCAACCCCCGTGTCTCTACAAAGTTCCTATGCAGAGATATAGGTTTTGCTAAATGGTTGCTAGGCAAACCTGTTTGGTTGCTATGGGCGTGGCTTAGCATCTGCCAATTGATGATGCTCTAAGCTATTTTGCCAAATGGTTGCTAGGCTAACCTGTTTGGTTGCTATGGGCGTGGCTTAGCATCTGCCAATTGATGATGCTCTAAGCTATGAGTGTAAAGAACCAACCCCCATCTCTCTACGATGTTCCGATGCAGAGATATAGGTATTGCTAAACGGTTGCTAGGCTGACATGTTTTGTTGCTATGGGCGTGGCTTCGAAGCTTCATGATGATCCTGGGACACTGATTGGTTGCCTGAGTAAAACGAGCCAACCCCCTTGTCTCTATGACACTGTGTTGCAAAGATATCCACCTGAACCTTTTATAATGGGAGTCTATGGGATCGGTTGCTAGGTTGCTGTAAATGGTTGCTATGGGCGTGGCTTAATAACTTCATAATGATCATGTCACACTGATTGGTAGCCTGAGTAAAATGAGCCCACCCCCTTGTCTCTAAGTGGTTGTACTGCTAAGATAT
The DNA here is from genome assembly GCF_024868665.1 of Triplophysa rosa. Classification (NCBI taxonomy): domain Eukaryota; kingdom Metazoa; phylum Chordata; class Actinopteri; order Cypriniformes; family Nemacheilidae; genus Triplophysa; species Triplophysa rosa. The sequence continues at coordinate 36,305,368 of NC_079891.1, read as the reverse complement.
TCAACACGGACGTTTTACACCTTATATGGGCATGCTTCCTGTCGATGGGAAATTTTGGGAGGCTCTTACACCCCAGGGGTACAACTTACACCCCATTGTGAGTGATGTTCTTATAGAGCCTGATTGCCTCTTCAAATCGTGTATTATTTTTATGTTTCTACGATATCCTCGCTCGGAGCTACGATCCCTCAAAGTTGGGCTCAATGTTAAATCAATGGGATTTTTCCGGTGGCTTTTTGCCCCCCTATCGCACCCCCCCCCACCCGATCGCTTATAAAAGTCATAGCACACCATTCCCGAATAGGCCCGTCGATGTGATGTATTCATTCATGGGTCCACGTCAAAAGCTGCGGGACAAGTAGTGTGCCAAACTTTTGGCGGAACAAGAATAATTATAAGAAGTATGTATGTTCGAATAACAATAGTTATGCTTTTTCAAAGCATCACTAAATATAAAAATAAACATAAATATAAACATGATGATCATGTACTGACCTAAGGGTGGGTTGCACCAACAAGGATTAAAGTAATCAGAGTTTAGAGTTAATCTAGGGTCTGTTGATCCTAGTTTTAATTTAATTCAAATTGCGTTGCACCACTTAATTTTAAACAGAGATTAACAAATCGTGGATTAAAATTTTAACCTGTATTTAAACCATCATATGTGATCAATTTTGTCCACCATGACGGATTTGCAGGTGTAACTAAACAGCAACAGTGTTGCAGTCATGTAAAAAGGAAATAAACAGCTCGTGCACGTAAAAGAAACGTAATTTTGCTATTTTAAACCTCTCTGTGGATAATTCGTTGATCAGTCTGATCATCCATAAACACATTTCACAAGCCTTGAGGGCCGCGACTGGAGCAGACATAAGAGAGAAGAGCGCTGTACGGGAATGACGAGCGGGTGGACATCTGCCGTCGCGAACGGCCCCGGTAGGCGATTGTGTTTCAGGGGGTCTTCGTCGGTTGTGTTCTGGGTCTGTTCGCGGCAGCACCGCCGGCGGTGTCCCTGGTGACTGGTGCCGCTAAAATACTCTTCTCAGGATGTCAGTCTCTTCCGTTTAATCACAGACGTTGTGCTCTCTATGTATTGCATAAGAAAGCAGGACATCTTAAACTTGACGCTTCGCAGCCGGTCACCCAGTTTATCAAACCACTGACTCGTGCTGAGGTGTTTTATTTATTTCCATTTTTATTTACAATAAACACATCACTGAGGCATGACATGACGCTTATGTGTCTGTTTCTGATCATTTTCCCGCACATTTTGTTATAAATGTGTGGGTTTTTTTATTTAAACCTCCTCAGTAGCTGGTTTAAAGTTAATCCCTAACTGAGAGATAAATCAGAGGTTAAAATAATGGAGCAACAGAATTAAAATTAATCTAGATTTACTGCTAAATTAAAACCTGGATCAAATGAGATCTTAAATATAAACCTGATTATTTTTAAACAAGGTTTACAGTTTGGTGCAACGGAATTATTAAATAAACCTTGATTTAATCTAGATTTAAGCCTAATACTTGTTGGTGCAACCCACCCTAGTGTTTACTTATGGTTTTTAGAGCAATATGTGCAATATGCTTTAGGCCCTATTAACTGGTTTTTCATTCGATCTGCGCAATCTCATTCTGAAATGGTTACAAAATCTTTAAAAAACTTTTCTAAAACTTTGTTTCAAACTCACATTTTTGTACATCATATTACTGAAAAATTACTATAGGCTACCATGCCTTTTTTATTGCATTAGGCTATGTTGCAAAAATACTGGTCAATTTTAACTTTGCAGCATTCCGTTATATGTTTTCATTAAGGTTCTGTAAATCTGCACTGAACAAGCCTGAACAATTGGCTTTTATTTGTTTTCATATGACATTTTATATTCATTTTATATTTAGCTTAATCTCGTTGGGCTATAGCCTACCTTGCATTCTTGTGACTCTTCGTTTATCTGCATTTACCAATAAAATTATAAATAAAAAGGTTTGTTTCAAAATTGACGTCTTTGTCATTTAAAAACACCACAAGGAAATATCTTTCACCGTGATCAACACTATTTTCATGACAAAAAAAATGCACATAACATTACATTATAGTATATTACGTCACGTGTCTTTACGGGATGTGTGAACGAACAAAATCTAACGATCCCGGGACAAATTCCTGGACACGTTTTCCGTGTATTTTCCAGGATCTCTGTGTGAAAAGGGCTTTAGTGTCACACAGGCCAGAAGTGTGTGTGTGTTTTATTCAGTATGAAGGTTTGAGCACCTGTTGTTGTTGTTGTTGTTGTACGTGTAGTTTGCTGACAGCGAAGAGAGACGGCACAGCATCGTCCTTCAGCACGCGGTTATTGCATTCTTGTCTGAAAGAGTCTCTGGTGAAGTGTTGCGAGCAGATGCTGCTGTACTTTGTGGGTTTAAAGTTTCTTCTCTTCATAGCACCCACCCATTTATGACACACGTCAGGTCTGGCCAGCGGGAATCTTATGACAAAACCACAATAACACATCAGCAGTCCTGCAAGTTTCTGTAACATCACAATAACATGATATTCAAGTGTGACATGCAGCTTGATGATGATGAAGAAGTTAAACTCACTTATGAAAGGAGATGTTTTTATCTCTGCTGTATCTGTTTGTGCACCCGTGCGCTGAGCACGACTGAACCATCATTCATTCACTGCGATCCACATCGTATCATATATATATATATATATATATTATCACATAGAGTTGCATATATATAACATCAGTGAGAAATAATATTCACACGACAACATGTTTACACTTTACCCTACGAGATTCCGCGCGCACAACGTGACGTAACTTGACAACTTCCGGGTGTCGCGCGCTCCAGTTTTGATGACGTTTCTGTGACTGATCTAGAGGGTTGCGCCAACGAAGTTCCCATTTTTCGCGTGATTCGTGGAGTGTCCAGATATTCCCAGGAAGTTATGTTTTCTCTTTAAATGCTTAATTTCTTTCCTTTTTTTATTAATTACGTCTTAAAATGGGTTAAAAGTTTACCTCAGTTTGTCTGTTTAGCCGCAGCTCCATGCGTTAAAACTATTGAGATCCTCCATGAACCGCCATTGCTGTGAAAAGACTGTCCCATTCGAGAGAGAGAGAGAGAGAGAGAGAGAGAGAGAGAGAGAGAGAGAGAGAGAGAGAGAGAGAGAGAGTCTCAAGATTCAAAGAAGCTGATAAAACAAACGTTACATTGCCAAAGCACAGGAAAATTAAGTATAAACATTCTGAACAAATACTGATTAAGATTAAAAATAAAATAAAAGTATATAAGTATCTATATATACATCTCAATATAAAGAGAAAAAGAGCAAAGTATTGATGACAGTGTCATTAATGTCAGTGTTGTGTTGTGTTCTGTTGTGTTGTGTGTGTTGTGTTGTGTTGTGTTGTGTTGTGTTGTGTTGTGTTGTGTTGTGTTGTGTTGTGGTGTGTTGTGGTGTGTTGTGCGTGCGTGCGTGCGTGTGTGTGTGCGTGCGTGTGTGTTCATGTTTGTGTGTTCGTGTGTGTGTGTGTGTGTGTGTGTGCGTGCGTGCGTGCGTGCGTGCGTGCGTTGTGTTGTGTTGTGCTGGTTGTTCTTTGGTCGTGGCAGGACTTGACATAACTTCTTGAGTTTTCTCCCAGTATGTATGAAATCTTGTCCTTTGGTTGAGTTGAAACTGGTTAAAGTCTGTGTGGAAGTTTGTAAACTGGTCAAGAATGTTTCTGTGATGTGTGTGTAGTTTGGACATGAGATGAAAAACACTTGATTGTGTGTGGAGTGTGGACAGTCGCTCTTCTCTTGGTGTCCATGTCTGTCTGTGTCTGCCCTAACCCTAAACTCAAATGACTTATTTATTGATTACATACAAATAAATCAAAGGACAAATGGAGGTCACCAGAGGTGAAAAATTTACTTACAGTAAAAGAACAGCATGTAGCCAAGGCTACTTTACATTATGACTTTCAATTAAAGCAATAATAAAAGGGTTCAAAATAAAGGGAGAGCAATGTCTTGTTATTCTTACAAGTTACACAAACACTCTCTTGACAAATGTCATTTTAATGAAGGCAGTATTTCCCATAAAGACATCTGTCTGTCAGCAGATTTGTTAGATGACTTGAAGGAGACCAAAATTTAAATATTTGCTTGTACAGTTTCTCGCTGGTTTTAGGTTTAAGTTAAACCTTGAATGCTGAAAATGTGTCTGTAAAAATGTGGAACATATTTTCTTTAAGGCTTTGAAGAATGAGCTTTCTGAAAATGATGTTTGATTTGTTTTTAATAGATATCTTTTTAATGTAAATATGTCAATAATCTGCTGCGTGCATGAGTAGCATCACACATGAATTTTACATCTGGTGTAAACAGGAAGAGATGTTAAGACACAGGAAACTTGTTGAGTTCTTCACACATGACACACGTCTACTGGGGTACGTACTGTATGTCAATCTTTATTTTTACTAACCCTAACTTCACAAATATTTCATCTCAACATTGTGTGTGTGTGTGTGATCTCTGTCCCATGAACAAATGTATTTTTCAGTTTATTATGTGGCTTATTTTGTAGTACACTGGGAGACTGCATTTATTAGATATTATTTACTAGAATGATCTTGCTTGTTCTATAAACACCATGCACTGTGCTGTGTTTGACCTTTTTCTGTGTTTTTCAGTTTTTCTTATTTTCTCCTGTAAAGCTGCTTTGGAACATGGCACATTGTGAAAAGCGCTATATAAATTAAATTAAATTGAATTTTTCATGTCCTCGTCATATGTGTCTTAATAATAGTATTTTATTGTGGGCGTGCGTGCGTGTTTCGCCATTTTCAAGCCGCCACTGTAGCTGTTTCTTTTCTTTCTGATTACTGTGCAAAGAATGTAAGTTTTATGAAGTTTAAATAACCAAGGGCAAGCGTGTTTAGTTTTTATTATGATAAACATTAATGAGGCTAATGTGACGTGTGCATCTGTTACCACACGGGAGCAGTAGTGCACACAGCAGCTTTTGCTTTCATATTTCCCCTCTTTTAAAAGTAAGTGACTCCGTAATTTAGTCCATAACCTGTAGGCCCGCTGCATCTGAGTCAATATTTATGGCTTGACCATTTTGTTTATGTTGTTGTAGACTTTTTCATAGCTCATTGAATGAATCACACATATTAGTTAGGAAAAGGCCTGAAGCTGAGTTATTTATGATTTTCTTTTTAAGATTTAGAGCATGAAACACAAGGCAAAAATTGAGGCATAAGTGACTATTTAACCCAAAACCAGTCATCGTGACACAGTTGTGGCAGGAGCCGTGGGCATAAACACGCACTCCGTTCCCCTCCGATACTCCAACATTTCTAATCGGGACTAAAAATGTACAAAGTACCAAATCCACATCATTTGAAATCAAAGTGTGGAAATGAGGACGCTTGGCTTCTCACCGGGACTATTTCAGTGCCTGCGTTTCTATTGACATCTAATTACAGTAATACCCACCTACACCGGGAATTACAGCAGATAATGTTTTCAAATGGCAGTTATTAGCGCCAGACTCTTGAGCTGAGAATCGCTCGTGTTTATGTGGAGATACCAGCGCACCGCCACCTCCCCACGCTGCTCACATCAAATCAAAACACTACAACCGTGTCTGAGCATTTCTCATTATTTTGGCTCTTTTTTTTAAGCATCACGATAACCGTTGTATGAAATTACAGATGCTGGATGAGTGCATTAGAATGTGCTTTGATGGCTCGGCCTGTGGCCATGAGATGCGCTTGTAAAGCTGCAGTTCTCATGCAGAAACGCCCACCACCACTGCATCTCAAGACATCTCAAGAGTGCCATTGTGTCGCATTATAACAGAAAGATCTCTGCTGTTTCACTGCTCGTCTCTTTGGAGTTTGCATTTGGTTTGATCATGCATTTTATTATAAAACAATATCTTCAATTCAATTTTATTTATATAGCGCTTATCACGATTTTCATTGGTGCAAAGTTAGGCTTATAGGGTTACATTTGTACGCATTTATCTATATTGTGAGGCTTCATTAAGATGTGCGTTTTTAGGAGATTTTCTCTGAAAGACGAGATTTGTAAATGTTCAGAAAAACATCTGAGAGGTGCTCGTTGTGGGTGAAATTCAGAGCGTTGCTAAGGCATTCAGAGTCCTTTATAATGCGTTGCTATGCCGTTGCTAGGCTGCTTTTGGTGGTTCTAAGGTGCTGTGACTTGTTTTTAGTATGTTGCTATGCCATTGCTAAGGTAGTCATATGTTTTTTAGTTAAGGTTACGCAGTTAACAGTAGAAGCAATAATAGCAGGGTTGTACACTTTATTTAAATGATTATTAAAATACCAAATATTATTAGGGATTCATGGATAGGGTGAACTGAGTATATATTTGAATACACACGTCACTCTGGCTGAGGTTTGAGTTGCTGTTTTATTGACACGCTGGGCCACAAATCCTTTGAATTACTGCTGGTGAAATGTCATCTGTTTGCCTTGAACAAGTCCTGACACGAGACCCGAAATAACTGCTCTCTCTCTCTTCTATATCGGTCTCGCCGCCGCTCTTGTCGCCCCTCGTCCCGTCCTCTTTCCGTCTCTCTCTCTGGCATCTCTCTATCTCTTCTCTCCTCTCTCCTCCTTCTCTCCTCCCTCTCTCTCTCCTCTGTCTCTCTTTGTCGTTCTCTCTCTACTCCTCCTATTCTTTGGCTTCTGCTCTTCGTCTCAGTCCTGGCATCTCCCGGCTCGTTGCTCGGTCCGTCTGCCTTCTGTTCTCTGTCCGTCCCTCCCCTCGCTCTTCTCTCCTCTTCTCTCTCGCTCTCCCTCCGCGGCCCCTCGTCTGGATCAACCTCTCATTTGCCCCAGACATGTTTAGCGCATGCTGCCTTCACTCTGGCCAGTCGCCTACAGACAGCACGCCGGGCTCACCACTTCGCTATGCCAAAGCTCTTTTCAGCTGGGCCCCTGCGTACAAAGGTAGTGCACATAGTCGCTACCAACAGCTAACCAATATCACTCTGCAAATCTCTCTGTCTCTCCCTCTGTCTGTCTCACTGTCTTTCTCTCTCTCTCTCTCTCTCTCTCTCTCTCTCTCTTTCGTCTGTCTCTCTCGTCTCTCTCTCTCTCTCTCTCTCTCTCCCTCTCTCTCTCTCTCTCTCTCTCTCTCTCTCTCTCTCTCTCTCTCTCTCTCTCTCTCTCTCTCTCTCTCTCTCTCTCTCTCTCTCTCTCTCTCTCTCTCTCTCTCTCTCTCTCTCTCTCTCTCTCGTCTCTCATCTCTCTCTCTCTCTCTCTCTCTCTCTCTCTCTCTCTCTCTCTCTCTCTCTCTCTCTCTCTCTCTCTCTCTCTCTCTCTCTCTCTCTCTCTCTCTCTCTCGTCTGTCTGTCTCACTGTCTTTCTCTCTCTCTGTCTGTCTGTCTTTCTCTCTCTCTCTCTCTCTCTCTCTCTCTCTCTCTCTCTCTCTCCTCTCTTCTCTTCTCTCTTCTCTCCTCTCTCTCTCTCTCTCTCTCTCTCTCTCTCTCTCTCTCTCTCTCTCTTCTCTCTCTCTCTCTCTCTCTCTCTCTCTCTCTCTCTCTCTCTCTCTCTCTCTCTCTCTCTCTCTCTCTCTCTCTCTCTCTGTCTCTCTCTCTCTCTCTCTCTCTCTCTCTCTCTCTCTCTCTCTCTCTCTCTCTCTCTCTCTCTCTCTCTCTCTCTCTCCTCTCTCTCTCTCTCTCTCTCTCTCTCTCTCTCTCTCTCTCTCTCTCTCTCTCTCTCTCTCTCTCTCGCTCTCTCTCTCTTCCCTCTCTCTTCCCTCTCTCTTCCCTCTCTTCCCTCTCTTCTCTCTCTTCCCTCTCTTCCCTCTCTTCCCTCTCTTCTCTCTCTTCCCTCTCTTCTCTCTCTTCCCTCTCTTCCCTCTCTTCTCTCTCTTCCCTCTCTTCCCTCTCTTCTCTCTCTTCCCTCTCTTCTCTCTCTTCCCTCTCTTCCCTCTCTTCTCTCTCTTCCCTCTCTTCCCTCTCTTCTCTCTCTTCCCTCTCTTCTCTCTCTTCCCTCTCTTCCCTCTCTTCTCTCTCTTCCCTCTCTTCCCTCTCTTCTCTCTCTTCCCTCTCTTCTCTCTCTTCCCTCTCTTCCCTCTCTTCTCTCTCTTCCCTCTCTTCCCTCTCTTCTCTCTCTTCCCTCTCTTCTCTCTCTTCCCTCTCTTCCCTCTCTTCTCTCTCTTCCCTCTCTTCTCTCTCTTCTCTCTCTTCTCTCTCTTCTCTCTCTTCCCTCTCTTCCCTCTCTTCTCTCTCTTCCCTCTCTTCCCTCTCTTCTCTCTCTTCCCTCTCTTCTCTCTCTTCCCTCTCTTCTCTCTCTTCCCTCTCTTCCCTCTCTTCTCTCTCTCTCTCTCTTCCCTCTCTTCTCTCTCTTCTCTCTCTTCCCTCTCTTCTCTCTCTTCTCTCTCTTCTCTCTCTTCCCTCTCTCTCTTCTCTCTCTCTCTCTCTCTCTCTCTCTCTCTCTCTCTCTTCTCTCTCTCCTCTCTCCCTCTCTCTTTCTCTCTCTCTCTCTCTCTCTCTCTCTCTCTCTCTCTCTCTCTCTCTCTCTCTGCGCTTCAGGCCAACTCATAATACATTTGAGGTTGGCATAGATTTAAAAAAAGAATAAGTTGATTGGCTACAACATTCTCTTTGCTTCTAGGCATACACATTTTAAATGAAAAAAAAGAATTATGACAAAAGTGAGGTCAGGTTTTGTATATTGAATGTACGTACAGTATCTGTACGTACGTACTTCTTCATGATGACTGGACGTCACCTTACACAAGCCATAATGATACAGTGGCTCCCGCTGTTTTTTTTTATGATGACATTATGGGGTTGAAATATTTGTTGCAAACTGGCAAGAGCATGACGTGTCTGTGGGCTCCTAATTTACCATCCAATGACATAATCTGTATCACGCTCAACACACTGTATCTTCTTTTAAATGTACTGTACCTCATATTTAATTCTTTTTAAATGTTCTTACGTTTCTCTCTTTTACTGTAATATACCTGACGCTTCTCCTTTCTGACTACAACTGAATACAATCCAATATTTTAAAAGCTCAATATGATGTTTGTGTGGAGTAACGATAACAACCCATGATTAGATAAACATGTCTGATTTGATTATAATATAGTATGTTTTCATGACACGAACCTGTGAAATTCTGCATTTTTTTCATGCATGCGTGTTTCAAAAACAAATCTCCCAGATGCATCAGACAACAGACATCAATACATATCTGAAACGATTCCCTTTTTAGTAGCTAACACCAAGACTTAACGCCCCTCATGTCACACACACACAGATTCAGCATGTGGACTGAAAAAATGATCTCAGTACGAGTTCCAGCCAAAGGCGATGATGTCATTGTTTCTGATAACAGCTTTCATATGTGTTCTCGTGCGCTGCAGCCAACACAAGGGCCATTTATTCCATTACACATTACACAGGCATCAAGGTCCGCGCGCGCCAGATAATCTCACCGTGATGTCACAATGGATGTGCAGAGCTCTAGCGCACAGCGTTGAACCGCGCAAGGTTGAGCCAACGAGTCTGACGTCACTGCTGTGCACTGAAAACAAGTTGTGTGTCACGTTACAAGCTAAAGCCGATTATGAAATTCTAGCGCCGGTTTAGTTTTCAAACTTTCAATCTCTTGTAAGTGTGCTTCTTCTTGTTGCAGTCGTACAACACTCATTAAAAAATGAGATAAGAGAATTTGATACAGATGATTTATATATACTGTGTGATGTGAGAGTGCTGCTGAATCTCATCTGTTGGCTGAATTGTTCTCATGGATACCAGGAAAATATTTGGAGGAACGTAACGCAGGGCTGTGCTGTTGTTAAAGCCCATGCTCGACCTCTGAATGTGAGCTAATGGTTGGAGACCTGATGAAATCAATACTGGAAAAACAAATGGACGCTCGCTCGTGTCACATTTCTGAGACGCGTGCTGCCCACCAGTTTTATTTGCTCACTTGTCGTTCTGTTGCCAAGGTTGCCGAGTCAATCGTTTATTCCGAGGGTTTCCTAAAATCGATCTTAATCTTCATTTACAAATGAATATGGGTTAAAAGTGTGACGATGTCGTGGTGTATTTTCCGCACATAACTAGATCTTTTCTAGGATTTTCTTTCAGTTTTGGTTAGGGCTAACCCTAACCCTTCATTAAAAGGCATGTTAGTCATGCTTTATTTGTGCTTACACGCATTGTCGGTTTTTGAGAAAGTCTTTGTTCCAGATAACACACACAAAACATAATAAATGAAGTAGAGCAGCCCCACGAGCATTGTGAGCTTGTGCTATCGAGATTATTTTTTATATTAACATTGAACTGAACACACCCACAAAACCAATTTACATTCCCCGACATATCACTTCAGAATCACTCCACCTTCAATCTGGCTGTAATTCTAAGATCGGTGAGCAATATCTTTGTGCTTGAATTTGTAAAGCCTGTCTGACTAAAATGAGATTTGAAATGACTGTTAATGAGTTTTACCGTCATGAATAATTCTGGTTATTCAAGTCTAACTGAAAATGCCTGTTGTACGCACACACACAAGCACTGTTTGGTTTTGGTTTGGTTGGAAACATTTGGGTGAGACGAAAAGGAAACCAGAACATTCCAAATGACCTTGATTTATCTCCTTCAGGATGCTTTTCATGAGCTAATACTTTGCAGCATGACCGATCGGATTAGATCTTCTTCGATTAAAGTGGCTTAGGAATATTGCCTCGTCTGACTGCCTATTACAGTTTCTCCATGCCCCCCTCCCCACAAAAAACCTTTGAGTGATGAGAGCACAACAGTCTTGGCATTTTGTCTTCTGAGTGCTTATATTCTTCTGCTTTCTAGCCATGGTTGTTGGCTCGGTCCAAATGATAAACGGCCACGATTCATTACTTTTCTCTGACTGCTTTTACATTTGAGTTACACATGCACAAGAAATGTGCAACATCATCCACAAAATGACAAGCATATCTTTATAATCAGATTCAGGGTCAAAGAGCAGGAACACATTTCACTTCTCTCATCATTCGTGACCATCACAGATTGTGAATTTACATATCAAACAGGTGTAACCGTGGTATTTTACAAGTGATTAGAATTGATCAAGTTTGTCTAATCATTTCAAGGAAAATGTTCAGAATGAACTACAAAACAAACACAGAAATGCAGATGTTTCCTAATTGCTCTTACTCTTGTTTCTATTTCTGTCAAATATTGAGTCAGTGTGGGTGGCGGTCGCTGGATGTGTGACACCATGAACTCTTCATGTCTCATTAAATCACAGATTCTCTCTTGCTGCCAGCTCTTCAACAGTCCAAAGCTTCTCATTGTTTTCTTGAATTCTTTTCTGTTCTTTCAGGCTGGAAATATTGGGACTATAAGCTTGTAAATTAGTAATAGTTCTAAACTTTAAATCAGCACAAAGACACGTGACGTTATGTGGATTCATTCGGTGATCAGTGTTGAGATTTATTTGTTTGTTTGGATGCTGGAGGTGTTCATTCAGTGAGTGGTGTTTTATTTTTACCAATATTATTCAATCTCTCAGGTAACCATAAATCTTGTGTTTTGTAATGTTTCAAGTAACTAATCTGTGACAAACATTCACGATGGGAAAAATAAAATGATTGTTTCAGGCATCAGAATGTTTTCGAAATGACACGATATGAAGCACATGGTATCTGTGATTAAGGTTACGCAGAAGAGCTTCATTTCTTTGAGAAGTGGGTTATGGTGGGGAAAAACCTCCAGATCGTGGCTTCATCTCGCGTGAAACAGGAAGTTTTATTTACACGAGGACGTTCACAATATGATGATTCTTGTTCTGCAAGTGTACAGAAGGACGCAGAAACATGTAGGCCAGATCCAAACTCAAAGTGTTTAAACACAACAGCTGTTGCCACGGCGATACAGGGAGTGTTCACCTGAAATAGCAGCGATCACAGCGATTGTGTTTGTGCCTCTCCGATCCGACCGACCTCATCTTTTATTAAAGGACTCTAATCTCTGGATTGAGCAGCTCGCGCGCGCGCACACACACACACACACACACACACACACACACACACACACACACAAGAGGGGGTGTGACCTCCTCCTACTCACATGTTGTAACCTTCTTTACACACCCGAACCCACCCAAAGCAAATATTTCCCTACACTACTAATCTCTCTCTCTCTCCGACTGATCTCATTTGTTCACTTTACTGTGTTGATTTCCACACAATCCTTATTTATTTATTTCTTTAGTCAGTCGTTTCAGTAATGATGACTCACGATGCGAATCTCTTAAAAAAATCACAATTCCACCCTGGAATGTTTGACAATTCTCACTGACATGACACAGCACACGTAACACACTGACTCGTGTGCGTGAAATGAATCAAGACATTCCTATCAAACATCAGACAAACACAGAAAACATGAGAACACTTCAAAAACAAAAGGCTTAGGATGTTTTTAGGATTTCATTAAAGTTAGGCTATTTTAGAGGAGAAATATTCATAAAAAACACTGTGTTACACGAGGTCATTGGTGACCCATGGTTTGAAGAATGTTTTGTCTATGAAACCATAACAAATATGATGTGTTAGTAGAAGCTGTAGGAGCTTTGACCCAAACTGGATTTTCTTACCGGTGTGTGTGGGCAGCGAGGTGGGCGGAAGTACAGAGAGTTACTGTAGTCATTCTCAAAAGACACACACACACAACCTGGAGAACAAAACTATTTTGTTGGCTTGAAGCCTGAAGACGAGTTCAAAACAACATGCATCCAGTATACACACACCTGACAGATGACCGTAAGTCAAGCGTTTTAACAGGGAATTCAATCAAAACTCTTCTGTGTTGTTGAGAAAGAAAAGTTGAGCAGTTTCCACTGTAGTTCCCCTTCACTGACCCCTGACACATGGCCACGAGAACAGACGTCTGTAGAGATTCCTCTTCAATTCCCAGAATGCGCCGCTGTAAGTTTTACTTTCAGAATGAGGCAGGCGCTGGTTCCTTGTGCTTTACTGGAAGCTGTGCGTCTCGTCTTTATGGGAAAAGCAGCAGATACAGCGGCCAGATGACTCGATAGATTCTTGATTCTCAACAGCGAGCGCGCTTGGGACTGTCCTGAAGATCAGCGCTCGTGTTGAAACACCTGACTAATGTCTTTTCTTCAGACCGTAGAAAGTGAGAAGACCGCGTTTCACTGGTTTGTTAATGATTAAGACCACGCGCAGCGCTCTCGGTAGCACACTCATATCTGAATCCATGTCACGCTGCTGTGTTACCTTCATTTGGATTTCAAGTTTGTGACATTCGTTTCAATACAGATTTGATTCCTAACGGGTAGAGATAGTTTTTAGAGACCAAGAGATTCTTAAGTAGTTTAGTTAGCAATATGATAATCATAATCGTCAGTTCAAAACGAAAAAGCAGGACTCTTCAGAAAGCTATACACCTTTTTATTGTCGATTAAAAAAACAAAAACAAGAGAACAATAAACAACATCTGAAGACCGCATATGAAGTAAAATAGTAGATAAACTAATAACACAGCGAGGCAAGTCGCCTCTTGGTCAAGTATTGTGATCAGTCACTCAAACCTGTGGAACACATCAGAACCGACTGTAAAAAACCCTCCAACCAACTGCCGATAAACCTTCAAACGCCTTCAGTTCGGTTGAGTGTGAAACGGGATCAAAGTAGAGAAAAAAATCTCCAGTTGACTTCATCACACAAACCACTTTCATGACACACAACGTAAACCATCATCAAAATATGTTCATTGTTCAAAGCTCCAGTTTATATGACACATGTCGAAGATAAAAAAACACTTGTCGTCTGTTTTCTTCATTTTAAATGGTCAGACTCTTTTCACTTTAGCCGTTCAAAAGCACACAATCAATCTTTAGCGTTAAATCGGCACACGTCCCACCCATAACATCCCAATAAACAACACGACAGCGTGCGGCTGCGATACGCATCCCATCAGCCACTGCAGGACAGGGAAACAAACATTATTCAACGGTCAAAGACACCTTAGAAACAAATGTACCGTACAGTAAGTTTGTGTGTGCAATCTCACCGCTGGTCTGAAGAGAAATGATGAGAAAAAACACCACACTGCTTACTAATACCACTTCAATAAATAAAGTATTTCGGAATGATACAAGTAAATACAGTAGAGACTGTAAACACACTTCTTTTCTAACAAAAACTTTCAAAACCGTTTGGTACAAAAATACAATACGCCTGTGACATCAAAAACCGTATTCAAGTTTCAAAAATAAATATTGTCTTGTCGCACAAGTCTAATACCGGCCTCGGGCCCTATGAATCATCTATATCAATAGAGATATTTATATATACTGTGTATATTCCATGAATTATAAGAAAGGCATTGCGACACTGACTTTAAAACAATTACAAGAGCAGATCTTCTGTAGATCCCTAAAACACGAAGGGACTTTCTTATTCGATGAGTGTTTTGAAGAAGTTCATGTGCCATTAGCGATGAACATTTATGGACATAATTCTGAAGAAACTGTCATACTGTACAGAGGATAAATAATATGACATGATATATAATGTTTCAGATTGACGTGCAGTCGTGTACTGTAGTTCCCAAAAAAAGTGTGTCAATAAGACACTAGTATTCCATCCTGCCACCACCTCTCCACGCAAAACATAAATAGAAATGACATATAAATAAAAGAGCTTCATAATTCATACAAAAAAACATTGATAAAATACTATTGATTTCCATTGAAAACTCTTTGCATCTGAAAGCCCTTTTCTTCATTTCACTGTTGAATCTTGTTGTGTGAATAGAAGCCGTAGCGCACTAACACACACCACACATCAGTGCTCATGAACGCAAAACCCACAATATCTGTAAATATTCAAGGTTTTCAATATTAAACAGTATTGTAATAGTATTTCAAAAATCTTGGTTTGTGTCTTTTTTTCTTGTAAATTGCACAGTAAGAAAACAAACAAACAAACAAACATTATGGCGTAATGATCTTATTGAGACGAGAGATTCCACGCCAAACTCACCAGAACACACGTGACACGTTAAACCAGTATAAAGGGATTCATTCTTTTCCAAACATCAAACTCAGAAACAAGCGGGGCATCACTTCCATGTGACGCATGTGTTTATCTTCCTTTAGAAATGTTTGACTAATAGTGCACGTTGTGCAAAGTGTAGCTGTAAAGCAGAAAGTCCATCGTGTTTGAAGAGCAGAATGCTCCCGTCCTGCAAGAATCCACCACTAAACTCCCAGCTGCCGCAGTGCATAAATCACATCCCTGACGCTCCTTCAGACATTCATCCTAAACACGTCTTTGTGTCCATCTCACACGTGTCAGCGGCCTCTTGCCCTCTTCTCCGCTTGACCGTGTCATTTCATCTCGCAAAAGTGAGACGGGCCGGACACTGGAGACGGAGAGAAAGTTCGAACCCTCGCGCGCGTCTCATGGTTGCTTCAACAGCTGCTGCTCTCCCCGCTTTTGGCCATGCCGGCCGAGCTGACGGCTATCTGGCAGCCGTTGGTGACGTGATTCATGACTTTCTGTTTCAGCTGAGCCACCTGCTCTCGGAGGATGCTGGCGGTGGACGCCAGGTCAGAGTTCTGCGTCTTCAGCACCTTCACCTTCTCCTCCAGACGCGAGATCCTCTCCAGCTTCCTCTTGCGGCACTTGGAGGCGGCGATACGGTTCCGCAGCTTCTTGCGCTCCGCCTTGATCCTCTCCTGGGTCTCCAGGTCGATGGGCGACAGCGAAGGGGGTGAAGCGGCAGGGTCGGCCCCTGGAGGGTGAGGCACCTCGGGTACGGTTTGAGGAGCGTCCAGGCCCCTTCCTTGAGGATGATGACCATGAGCCGAGGCGTAGGCGATCTGCCCGCCCGGGTACGAGGACGAAATCTGATTGGGGTTGTAGCTGCTCAAGTTGGTGTAAATTGGCATTTCGCCACCAGACATGAGGTTCCTCTGGTAGGGTCCCTGGATGGAGGACGTAGGAGACATCGGCGCTCCGACCAGCTGGTTCTGTTTGTGCAGATCGGCCAGAGCTTTGACGAAGCCGTCGGCAAATCCTTCCTGTTCGTTGGTGGCGTGGTTTCGGTACATGAAGGGATTGGCGGAGGGGTTTGGAGCCGGGCTGGTGGTCACCAGTCCCTGGTTGGACTGGATTATCAGGTGCTCCAGATCCGGAGACGAGAGCTTCAGGAGGTTCATGTCTGACGAGGACATCAGCGAGCTGTTGGGATTGGCGCTCATGCCGAGGCCGTTTGGGTTGATGTTAGCCCCGTTGCTCCCCGCTGGTCCCTGCAACAGTTTGAGGTTGGAGGTGTTTGCCACGCTGCCAGAGAAACTATGTGCCATGCTCTTTTTGCTAATCATCTTGTGGCCTTGATATCGATCATAATCTGGAATTTGTCCAAAGTGTGGAGCGCTATCGTCGTGATAGAAGGGCGTTTCCATCCTACCCGTCATTGACGCAGCGGGACGATTTCCTCATAATCTGTTGAGAAACCACCTGAGCTTTCGATGTTCACCCATGTACTCGGGCCCGGATCGAAGGAGTGCTTTAGATTCACAGCTCTCTGGCATTCATGGAAAACCTGCAAATGACAGAGAAAAATCAATCATGGTCAGGGGTGGTGGCTCGAAATTCGGAATATTGATCTAAAAAGTACAACAGACTATTCATAATGTCCAATCAGCCAAACTCTTTTGAATTGACTCAAAACATAACAATAATTAAAACACAGGGAGTTTCGCTTGTTAAAAATCTGAAGTACCTCGAAGTCTAACCATCAGTACATTCTTCCTCTCCACATGAGCTCGGCTCCACTTTAGTCCTTTCATCACATAAACGTTCAAATCACAAATCTAATATTTAACGTTATTTGATTGATTATTAGAAATGAGATCAGAGACTTACAAAAAGATCGAGCGCGAGGAGTGGGCGCGCACGCGCGCCTCACATGACAAACATGAATCCAGTCACGCAGTACAAACGACACAAAACGCATCGATTATCCGCGCGTCACCCTCTTTCCTGTAAAAGCGAGCGTGTGGATCGCAACGCGTCTCTCTGTACAAATAAAGCGCGAGCGATCCGTCGATCTCCTCGCGCGCTCGCTGTCAGTCTGACTGTGGGACTTTCTGCTGTGTGAAATGAGTCAGACACGCCCTTCAGTTCCTGAAACTAACGTGAGCGTTTGACGCACCGCCTCCTGCCTCGCGTCGCGTTCATTGGCCGCCTGCGCAGCCCATCTGCACTTCACTGAACATTAGATGTGTTCGTTTATAATCTTGTTTTGGGGGAGAAATATCTTAATATTTATTTTGGTTTAACATAGTAGTCATATCTATACGTGTGTTATACCTGTCTGTCTGTCTGTCTGTCTGTCTGTCCACACAGCAACAAACAAAACACAGGTTTGTTTTAGCGTCTTTGTGTAGAATTGTCACAGATTGTTTTTCTAGAGATCTAATAGTATTTTCTATCCTCTAGCCCTAAAGCAAACCCTCACACAAACCTTTCTGCATTTCTACATTTTCAAAAAAAATGGTTGAGTTTGTTTAATAATCAACTTTCATTTGTAGGGCCCGCTGACTGACACACACGGTGTAGCTGATGTCAGATTTTACTGTCCTCATCCTCGACATTCCACACACGCACACACATGTTATGTTGCTCTCAGGTAAGTCATATGAGAGGACACGGGTCAGCTGCACACTTCACATAGAAAGAGCCGCAGGTGTTTGTTCTTATAGCAGCTCATCTGCCTCAGACTAGAGCTGTGTTTCAGTGATGACCGTTAGTTCAGCTTCTAGAAGACGTTGTGAACGTTGGGAGGGGTTTTTAAGGCTGATGGAGATGGGTTTTTGCTTGTGATACAACAGTGCTGAAGTGGATGACAGCATCACATCTGCACGTCTATATTATCACAAAATAATGTTCAGATTGGTGCAGATTGCACAATGCAGATCTCTAAACCAGTTCCTGGACAATGGACAGTTTTTAGTTTGTGTTTTAACCATTTGACTAAATGTCTGATTTTAATGTTGTGTAACTTCTATTTTAACACAACAATCTTTCACTATTCCAAAACAACAGCGTGTGAGGATAGTGTATGTCATGCCCCTGCTCATGTTTTGAAGAAAAAAGCCTTATAAACGGGTTGGTTTGATTCTGTAATGTCTTCCTTTCTTCAGAGCTCAATCCTTTAAAGAACACACAATATTTGCAGCCACATCTGTATGGAGAGAAATAGGGGGAAAGTTGTTTTTAAAACTAAGTTACCATAAAATGAGATTCAGTTTTTCTGGATTATAAGAAAAGAGGAGACGGAAAAACCTAATTGTCAGAGAAAAAAACTTTTTCAAAGGACACAAACTTATTTCCCATATATTATATATTAGACGTGAAGCCCATAAAGAAATAATCCTTCAGCCCGTCTGTTGCGAATAAAATATTTCACCCATAACCTCCATCCTCTCTCACAACACGTTCAGCGGTTTGATAAAAAGCACACGAGTAACATTCCTCATCAAAGACATCAAACACGTGACATCATAAACACATTTACTTCTCTTCTTCTCAGTACCTTACAAGACACAACACACGGATGCGTTTGTGTGCTAGAGCAGATATCTTCATCCAATCAAACCTCTGTCAGATATTTTCATCGTCTGACCCTTTGTGTTCATTTTCTCTTTGAGGCAGTGAAACAGATCCTCTATAAATCTTATGAGAACACACCTGACATGACTCGTTCTGTGATAATCATTGTATATTTTTCATTGCATAAAACATTTTGGATAACAAACATGTATTGTGCAAAATAACTTCAAAATAAATAATACATTTCACAAGAAAAAAATCCAGTTATGACATGAATGAAGCGGTATTTCTAATGAATATATAATGCAGTACTGAATGATCTTGGTTTAAGTTGAAATCTGACTGCTTGATTCAGAAATCTGAAGGTGTCAGGAGTAAAGAAGAACATACAGTGACATCTTCAGAAAGAATATCATGTAGGATTTATTTGTGCAGAATTCAGACGGAGAGTTCAGAGCGCTTCCTCCTAATCCACATGATTCACTCTCTTCTGGTTGCCACAGAAACATCAGTTGAATGTCAAGTTTGGAGTCGGTGCCAATGGTTTGCAACCATCAAATCCTAAAACATGAAGAGAGAAAGAAGAAAACGCAAGAATAGAAACGCTTATAGACGGTTTACATTTCTTGAAGTCAATATGATGACATTCTGTGTTGTTCCAAAATGATACGGTGTTCGGCTCCTGCAGCTGTGTGATTTTTCTGCCAGGCCGAAAGTCTGAAGAGCAAATATTATAAATAATGCTTGACTTAACAAACACCTGAAGCTGTGTTTACATCATCCTCAAAGACTCCAGTCACAATGCTGTGATTTATCAAGAAGAAACCAAAGACTCCGGTGAAGACGTATGATCAGAGCAGGAATGAGATGCTCAACAGGCCAAATGTTTACAGAAGAGACAGAAAATAACTAATATGGTCACATTCTGTTGGCCTGACATAAAGCCAGTTTCACATCCACGCTTGGCCAATTGATGCGTTTCCATCCTCGCTCTTAACCAACCATTGAGAATAATGAAATGTCAGGCTTCATTGATTTGAGAGATCAGAGTCTGCGGCACAAATTGACATCAATAATTTACTTCCAAGTTGGATGAAAGACGATCTGAAGTGAAGCAGCATTCAGAAATGCCGCCATTTCATTTTAATTGTAGGACTCTGAATAGAACGGCACGGCCAACTCATAGACACAATAAAGGAATCTCATTAAACCAACATACAAATGTCATTTTATTTAGCCAATGATTGGGGGATCTTTTGATTTATTCAACAGTATGATTGCGTCAGTCCTATTTGAATTCTTCTTGCGTAAAATTCTAATTTATTACAACAATCACATTTGCTATAAACTATATGACTGATGCACAAAACCTCCTCAGGACCGTCTCTCAAACACAAAAACGTAATGGAATAGTTTTGAAATAATAATGGTGGTTTGACTGTCTGTGCTTCATGTGTTACTGAGATTTAGAAAATCAAGCGGTGAATGTTTTCACATGATTGTAGTACAGAAGAGACTGTGACTCACGGGGCTTAACTAGCATTTGTGATTCTTAATTCATTTTGACAGTTGGAAATGTTAAATCCTCGGGCTTTGCTCACAGTCACGGCTAAGTAGGTTAAATAGAACAGAAGCTACGCGATCGATTTCAGAACCTTCACGCTAAAACTGGCCATCCTATTTCTGATTCCTGTAAATATAACAGGAAATATGTTCACAGGACATGGCTCACGTGGCTCTTATATTCTTTCATATACTGTATATGAATTGCGTGTGTTTCACAGGCGTGTTTGTTCGTGCGTCTCTATTTCAATTGCACACAGAATGTTGTAGCTTATACCACGGGGCTGTTGAATGCTTCATTCTGATTGGCTGACGAACGTTTGACGGGTGTGCATTATTTTTCAGTTAAACGCACACCTATGAAGGTGTTCCAGGTCTGCTGAGCGCATTACAGTTCCATATCACTTCGCCAAGTTTAGCCTACTGTCCACCAGTGAATATGTATTTAACAACAGACAAAGTGACAGGCAAATTCCATTGTCTGAGAAGAAATAACTATTAATATTTATGGACAGCATGAACATTTGAACAACAATGGCGAGAGCACTGTACAGGACTGTTCAGACGAAAAACTAAAGCATATATCAAAGGTAATGGCAAACTACATGACACAGTCATCGGGTTAAAGATAAAACACGAAGCACAAAAATAACAACAACAACAACAGCATCCTAAATTCGTCTGTGGAATGCGTAAACAGGACTTAAAACACGCAGGAAGCTTTCTATGCCACTGCGAGAACCGCAGCTGGCGCAGAAACCTCCATGTCACTTTTTTCTCGTAATACTTTTCTTATACGACAGGGGTGTTAAATACGAGGAAAACAAATCAAATATAGATACTTGTCTTTTCACTCTCAGTGAAGCAAACGCGTGTGCACGTGCGCTGTCTGTCTTCCTCTCGCTCTCGGAAAACTGCATATGCAGCTCAAGCAACGCCTTCAGATGAGATGCGTAAGAAATTAGTCCTACCAGCAAGTGCATTCCGGGACAAATACCATAAAAATGTCTTGAGATAAAACATCGTAACAACGTCTTGTGGTATCGGAACAACGTCATTGTGGTGTTGTGACAGTGGTATAAGCGGAATAATTGACGACGGGCCGTTCAATTATCGAAAGTTAATGCACACCCCGAGGTGGTAATGCGGCCACAACGCGAAGCTTACCTATACGTGACACCTCGTGTATTGCATTGTAAGAGATTTATCTATCGGAGTAACTGGCTCAAGTAATTCACCGTGGTAAGTTCAGTACAGCGTTTAATGAAAGTGAAAAAAGAGTCTCTGCATTATGAGTTTCGCCATCAAGTAAAACTTACAGAAGTTCAAAGAATAGCTGGCCTTTATAGTCACTATAGTTTATTTAGGCTGATTCTATAGTGATGACAACACTGCAAAAACAGCACTGAGGTAAAACCTGCAGAGACATCTTGGGCTTCACTTTTGTGTATTGTTTGACATACAGCGCTGGAGTTTTGACTCTGTCCATCTCTGGCTTGTTCACTGAGAGACTGCTGACATTGATTCTTGGGTTTGATACCTCATAAACATCCTACATTTACTGTCACTTTACTTATGCATTTAACTTTTATTAAAACATACATTCTTTTTGTACATAAAGGTGTTGCAAATTTTTCAGGTTTATTGTCATTCCAGTGCTGACCGTTATTGCATGTTTACTGATATCATGTTGATACTTCCAACATTATCATTTTGTAAATAGCACTGCATCAGTTATGTGCAGTAATGTTTGTTTACATTGTTGCTTTGAAACCGTCTATATCGTATATGGCGGAAAAACGACATTAATTCCATGTACAGTATTCTAATACCATCTCTTATTTATGTATCTAACTATTTCTCTATTACAGTAAGCACTGCAAAATTGTATGTAAAGCTGCTTTGCATGAATGCAAAATTGAATTGAATAAAACTGAATTGAATTTACTGCTAAACTTGTCCAGGACATCATTTTAACCATCACGATTAATCTCTTAAAAACTCACAGAACAGCTCCGCCCACCCGCATGTTCTCACAGATCCTAGTGGTTAAAGGCAAAAGATTTCTGTGAAAGCGTCATGAACTTTAGATTGTGTGTGTGTGTGTGCGTGCGTGCGTGCGCGCGCGTGCGTGCGTGCGTGCGTGCGCGCGTGTGCGTGTGTGTGTGTGGGTGTGTGCATGCGTGTGCGTGTGTGTGTGTGGGTGTGTGCATACGTGTGTGTGTGTGTGTGTGTGTGCGTGCGTGCGTGCGTGCGTGCGTGTGTGTGTGTGTGTCCTCTATTGTAGGGAGGGACCAAATGTCACCACAATCTTAGTAAAATCTGACATTGTGTGTATCAGTCAGCATGATTATTAAACAAACTAAATTATGTTTTATTAACAAGGTTCTGGAGGAGCACGTGCAGATAATTAACTCGGCTGGCTTTCAATTAACAATCACAGCAATCATCCTATGCTTTATAAATAGTCAAGCCGCCTTACCTCCATT
Organism: Triplophysa rosa; assembly: GCF_024868665.1. Lineage (NCBI taxonomy): Eukaryota > Metazoa > Chordata > Actinopteri > Cypriniformes > Nemacheilidae > Triplophysa > Triplophysa rosa. The sequence goes on along the minus strand of NC_079891.1, from coordinate 36,282,669 downwards.
CTCTCGAATGTCTGGTAACATCCCTCCTCCATACCACTAGCCGGTTTTCACCTCAGCACCGGGGGCTATACGTCGGGTTCGGGCACACACCGGGCACGGGTCCTCGCCCCGGACAGCACGCCAAATACGCATACTATCCGTCCCATTTTATTTTCTGCGAGGCGAAATCGTGAAATTATGTTTATTTGAAAGTGTAAATACAGAAAAGTGTTTGTGAGGGTTTGATGTCTATGACAAATCCCCACAAAGACACTTATTAGTCTGTGCTTGTGGGGGGGTGTCTTTCCATTTCTACCCACATTTATTTTAGGTAAATGGAAAATCCTGTGACTAAAACACTTTCTGTCATTAGAATCGTTTTTTCAATCAATTAATAAAAACATCCAGCTGACTTCAGTATAATATGTTGTCAAAGCCAAACTTTAATTTTCATCACAGAGTCGACCAGAGCAAACAAAAAAAACAGAAGAGAAGATAAAGAGGGACTCTGAAAGTGAAAAGAGGGACTCTGTGACAGGAACATACACATTTATTCATTTATGGTAGATTTATGATATTTGATGTAATGAATGTACTGTACGCAAGTAACTTCCCTAACTCATGACCACAGTGACACATTTTCAAACTGATCTGCTTGATTCCTAACACACACATGTGATTTCTCCTACCTTGACACTGCTGTTTTATAGAAAATATGATGTTTCAGATTTTATTTTATTACAGTCACATCAAGTTACTTATGTTTTAAACAAAATATGGCCATTTAGGTCACATATGTCTTGTGTGTTTTACAGACCACTGAATCATTGTTATACAACTGAATGATGAACACAGTCCAGCATCACAGACTCAGACGTGTGTGTGTGTGTGTGTGTGCGTGTGCGTGTGCGTGTGCGTGTGTGTGTGCGGGGATAGTCAACCAAAGCCTGTGCGTGCGTGTGCGTGTGCGTGTGCGTGTGCGTGTGTGCGTGTGTGTGCGTGCATGCGTGTTTCTGGTGAGAAACTTCAATTCAGTGATGATCACAACACAAGCAACGCTGCTGAAGTGACTCTTACACAATTGTCCCCCTAAACACACACACACACGTTTGCGCAGCTATCTTTATGAGGACATACCCGTTCCCCTAACCATCAGAACTACATGCCTGACCCTAACCCTAAACCTGATTATAACCTAAACCCTAAAACCAAGTCTTCACCCTCAAACAGCCCTTTAAAGGGGTCTCTGGAAGTGAGGACCGGCCAAAATGTGCTCACTTTACTCTCCTTGTCCTCACACCGCTGGTCTACACCTCAAACCGGTCCTCACAAATATACATGTACAAGTACACATACACTCTCTCTACACGCTGACACACACGTGCATACACGCACTAGTTTTTAAAGTGTAATACATACACAAGATTACTGTAATGCATTAGACAGAAAATAACAAAGGAATGTACAGAATTAATAATATAATATAATATACCAATAGTCCTCTATACTCATGTAAATAATGCTGATTTCTTGAATTAAAGTAACAAACATGAAAATAATGACATGACATTCTTCAAGTAAATCTGATTCATGATGGTTCATGTGTGCTGAAGCGGTTGAAGGGGCTAGTGGTTAGAGAGTCGGACTCGTCGACAGAAGGTCACCGGTTGGATTCTCAGGGTCAGCAGGTAGCGACTGACGTGCCCTCGAGCGAGGCACCTAACCCCCGGGTTGCTCCCCGGGCGCTGCAGTGATTTCTGCTCCAGATGTGTGAGTGTTCACTACTCACTGGCCGCTTAAATACAGAGGTCACATTCCAGTAATGGGTCACCATAACTGACAAATAGGTCACTTTCAGTGCAGTTATAACATCCTCAGATTAAAGCCGTTCATGTTCATCCTGCTCAGATACACATCCGCTAAAGTCTTTCAGTTATTTTGTGTTAAAAGTCTTTCAGTTATTTTAAGCTTACAGTCTGCAGTAGATGGTTTCTTCACAGTTTGATTGCTTGTCTTACTGGAGCGGCTCTGAATCTCAACATGTGTTACAGTATTTACAGTTTCTCTTCATGTTTATTTTGATCATTTTCACAATTGAGAAATATCATGAATTTAATCCTTGACAAACGACTCATGAACCACCACATAACATCACATATGTGAATGTTCCCTCATGGAGTCCATGTGTCATGAAACACCGTGACCGTCTGAATCAGAGCGATGTGACGACTGAAACTTCAGTATGAGGACGAAAAGCAACTTTTCATGAATCATGTGAACTGATCTTCAATCCGTTTTTCAGCCAGGTTCTGCCGTCATCATTGACACTGGTCACCCTGCTTTCCTGTGGCTCAGTGGTTAGAGTATGGCACTAGCAATGCCAAGGTCATGAGTTGGATCCCAGGGGAATGCACATAGTCAGAAATAATATGTGTAATACAATGCAATGTAAGTCGCTTTGGATAAAAGCGTCTGCCAAATGCGTAAATGTAAATGTTCTATGTGATCTGTCTACATATGATCTCTGATTCTACTGATTTTGCTTTAAATTAATCATTTAAGGGTTCATCTCTGGCTGGTTTACTTTAAGACACAGGTGTTTTTTTTAATCAAAGAATGATTTAAATGCCTATTAAACATTTTTACAAGTAAACATCATTTAGTGGGTTTCATAGTTTGTTTCCTAATTTACATTGTGTAGGACATAAGTGGTTAAGACTTTTACCATTCATGTTGGGACATTTGTTCACCACAATGTTCAGAACCCCGCGCACACACACATATGAATCATCTATCCTCTGTGAGTGAGAAGAACCCACCACAGCAGAGGTGGTGAAGAGAGTGTGTGCGCGTGACACCTGCTGAATCATCTGTGAGATTCACCTGAGTCATTTATCAGATAAATACAGACATTAGAGGAGTCACACACACACAAACGTCTTGTTGACTCTGAAAGCTTGTATCACATCTGACTGTCACTTTAATGGCGCTTTTCTTGCTCGTCCAGGTAAGAGATCGTCATCATGTCTCCTGTTGCATGTGCTGTGAGGGGGTGTGTAACGTACCTCACTTAATATATGATTTATCTTACTGTCGTGTTTTGATTTAGCTTCATCAAGACAAACATGTATGAATGAATATGATCTGATATCTGACTGTAAACATGAGGATACGTGTTCCACAGACATCGTTTGAGATATACAGCTCTCTCGCAGTGGATGTGGCTGCGTCATGAGATGTTGGAATCAGTGTTATATTAACAGTGGCATGAAACTCAGTGTGTTATAATATCAATTAATAATTCATGAATGCCTGCTGCTCTGTTGTGGTTTAATACATCACACTGCGGATGAGTAACATACATTACTTTTTCTGATTGTGATTTTTTTATTTAAAATCTAAAGTTTGAGTTTGTTAACATTAGTAAATGCATTAGCTAACGTTGTCATGATCGTGCGACCGGCACGAAGAGAGAGAACCCAAGTGCAGACGAGGTTGACACAAAACAAGGATTAATTAACAAAATACAAAACAAAAACCCGCAAGAGGGTAAAATAAAAAATGACAGAGGGGAATAATACTAATCACAGACTAAACAAGAACAAAGACTCACTAAACTGGACTAAAACAATACTTGACGATAAACTTACACAGAATTGACTTGGCTTGGCTTGGACTAGGCTCACAAGCAGGAACAGGGCGTAATGTCTTCAAAGACATAGAGCGAAATGAACTAGCACAGGACAGAAAACACAAGGGCATTAAATAGGGAGTAAATCAGGAAGAAACAGGTGTGAGGCATAAACTAATTAACAATCAATAATAAGGAAACGAGAGGGCGGGGACATAGACGAGACCCGAGAGAGCGCATGGTACGCCATAGCAAACAATACCACGTCTCTCTCACAGTAAACGCGTGGGTCTGTCATGATTCTGCCACAAGACTCGGAAACTATGACCAGAAAAGGCAGAATCATGACAAACATGATCTGATAATGATCAATATAGTTTTCAGCATTTATTCTTCTTTGTTCACGTTAGTCAATACAATCATTCATTCATGGTGCATAAGTATTGTTCCGTGTTAACTAATGTTAACAAATACATCTTTTTTTATTCTAATTATAAATCAAAGATTCTTTTTAATTTGACAATGTCTCATCCCAAACAAGAGTCTTCAGTATTGTGTTCAATCGATACAACTCTTTCAGTGGATCTCCACACCCGTATATCTTTTATTCCTTAAGAATGTCTGCAAGAAAGTATTGACAGCTTACATCATGCTGACCACTACAACCCTGCTCATGAATCAGCATCTATAACAACAGAGAAAATCAATGCTGAAACTGATCACACACACACACACTGACAGTATTTTGTGAGTTTTATCAGTATTACAGTCAGTCACAATCAGGGCCGTAGCCAGGAGTTTAGAAATACTGTTTGTCCCAAACAAAACAAATTTTGACGTCCATGATATACGTGTCACAGTCTTGTCTGTCCCCATGCCTGTTTTCCTGAGTTTTCCCCCTTGGACTACACCTCCCGCAATCCTCCATGCTCCATCACCTGTCCCTCGTCTGTTTGTTTTGAACTTACCTTTGTCTGTGTTCCCGAGGGCGTCCTGTTACAATATGTATGTGAATTTTAAAACATTTGGAGTGCAAATTAGGTAACAGCTAAATCCGTGTTTATCTTTTCATGTTTATCTGCGATGAAAGTAAACACATGGTCAATTGATCTTTTTATACAAATATTACCAGATTGGAATGCAATCTATCTTTCATGGAAAAGCATTTGGGTTTGGAATGACATAAAGGTAGTGTACTGTAAGCGAGTGATAACATTATGTCCGCTGACAGGTGAAGTGAATAACACTGATTATCTCTTCATCACGGCACCTATTACTGGGTGGGATATATTAGGCAGCAATTGAACATTTTGTCCTGAAAGTTGATGTGTTAGAACAGGGATAGGCAACGTCGGTCCTGTAGATTTAGCTCCAACTCTAATCAAACATGCCTCAAAAATCGAACCAAAGTCTTCAGGGTTACTCGAAAATGACATGCAGGTGTATTTGATTAGGGTTGGAACTAAAATCTGTAGGACAGCGGCACTTCAGGACCAACGTTACCTATCCCTGTGTTAGAAGCATGAAAAATGGTCGAGCATAAGGAATAGAGCTAGTTTGACAAGGGTCAAATTATGATGGCTAGACGACCATGTCAGAGCATCTCCATGTTCCCGGTCTGCAGTGGTCAGTATCTACCAAAAGAGGTCCGAGGAAGGAACCGGTGACATTGATGCATGTGGGGAGCGAATGCTGGCCTGTGTGGTCCGATCCAACAGACCAGCTACTGTAGATCTAATTGCTGATAAAGTTAATGCTGGTTCTGACAGAAAGTTGTTAGAATACGCATTGCATCGCAGTTTCTTGCAAATAGTATTGTTTCTCTTTCGATACTGTTCACTTTGCATTGCGTTTAGCAAACCACTGTGGGAAAACTCCTGTTTTATCCGATACTGATAAACCGTGATAAAGCACAATGGTGGGCCCAAAAGCCAATTGGTCTGTGATTTTCACAAACGTTAACCAATAGGCTTCAAGATCGCAAACTCCCAAGTGCTCTGTAAAGAAGGAGAAAGCCAGCGTTTTGCATGCATTTAGACGTGGTATGTGAATGGCCTCCTAACATTTCTATGATAAAACTGCATAAAACATTTAGCTACTTACATCGCGCTCTTTCACAGTTAAAACTGACCTCAACCTCGGCTTCTGTCAATAGCAACTCCAGCCTTCTATCATTTGATTGGACAGCAATCTTCATCTTCCTTCATCACTCAATCAGATTGACATTGAAGAGAGCTGTTACACAGCTGAGGTAGTCCAGATCTGAGATCAGTTTTCTTGCCGTTTTCTACAATATTGGCAGCACTTAATACAGTTTGTCCTATTAGGCAATTGTTGACTTTTATTACACACCATGGAAAACTCAATGGTGGATACGGCCATGGTCACAATGAAAACGAATATGTTTTGCTATGTCTTAACCAGAAATGATCTCCCGTTGTGTTGTTCAGAAGAATGAAGGTTAGAACAGGTTTGGAACAACACTGTAGTGAGTCAAAATGTTTCAATTTTTCAATCAGACCAGATTCACATCAGATGAACTTGCACACACCCATCACACCAGATTCACGTCTTCTGCTTTCCCTTCAGAGATTTTATTCTTATTTCACATCATTCTCCTGCTTGATATTCAATGTCTCATCTGAAAAACACAAAAGTGGGTCAGATGCGAATAATTTCTTAAGCCCATTGGAACATCAAAACATATGAAGGTTCTGGGGGCATTTTAATAACCGCCACCAATATTCACCCCCCCGGTCGGACAGGCGGAGAGCCGACCGGTGACTGCAGGCCCGAGCCCAGCACAAGCATCTAATACCGCATGTAATTTTAGCACTGGAACCAAGAAGATTTAAAAGCCTCACAGTGTTTTCATGTGAAAAAATGCATTGAGGCGTTTCATGCAAAGTAGACGCACGACACAGAGAAACACACAAAAACACATCAGTAAGTTTTATATTGTGTGTGTCCAAATATTATATTTACAATCATGAGTAAATTCTCAAGTTAATATAATTTGTGGTATTTATCAGGTCCAGCATCTTTTTTTTAGGGTTAAATAAACATTAAACCTCACAGTATTTAATCATACTTTCAGTAGAAGCGAAAAAATCCTGTAGTGAATAATCACTTACATTGATAGAGGGATCCGGGTCAAATCTATAGATGGAGGATGGGCTCTTCTCAGCTACTAGATCAGTAAGAAACCACCCAGCAACAAACAACAACACCCTAGCAACCATATAGAAACGCCCCTGGAAACCACACAGCACTAAAATCAGTCTTTACCTGTTTTGTGGGTACTTTACATACACTCTTAAAAATAAAGGTGCTAAAAAGGTTCTTCACAGCGATGCCTGTAACACTCCCATTGGTCCCTAGTACTGTTTTCCCCCGTTGTTGCCCCAAGGATGTTCTTTTGACACGCTCCCTCACCTGTCCCTTGTTGTTTTTGCCTGCACCTGTCCCTCATCAGAGATCATTGACCTTCACACCATCATCCGGACACTGTATGTACTCTCCTTTGCTCATTGTTCTTTGTCCAGTATTAATGTAACGTTATGTTTTTGTGTCTTACCTTGTTCCATGGATGTTCTCATTGGATTACCTTGTTTTGTGGTTTACATTTGGTTCCTGACTGCACCTTTTTTATACTAAACCTTGCACATTTCATTTTCGTTTGGATTCGTCCGTCATCAGTGGACATTGTTACAGAATACTGGACCCATAAAATGACGGATTACTTGCGGCTCAACATCTCTCCAGAGGACAATCTGAGATACCACCTCAGCCAGGATGGCCGTCCTCTGGAGAGATACGTGGAGGACTTCCTGGAACTGAGCCATCAGGTGAGCTTGGATGATCGCTCACTTAACGCGTGCTTTGTGATGGCACACAAACGAAGTCACCCCCCCCACGAAGTCCTCCACCAGAGATGAGTCCCGCAATAATCCGGGGTTCTCTGAGCCTGCTGCCCAGCCGCCAGAGCTCGCTGCCCAGCCGTCTGAGTCTGCTGCCCAGCTGTGTTCCGAGCTGGTCCCACCCGGTCTTCCAGAGTTCTATCCCGAAGCCTTCCCAGAACCCCGTCCCAAAGTCTGCCCGGAGCCCCGTCCTGTAGACGGTCTAGAGCCCCTGGACTTGTGCCAAATATTTTGGGGGGGGCGCAGTCTAGGGACGAAATGGCTATACCCTCGTCTCCTCGCCCCAAGCCTCCCGAGCGGCCGGCTCCCTCCAGTCCTCCCGAGCGGCCGGCTCCCTCCAGTCCTCCCGAGCGGCCAGCGCCTTCCAGACCTCCCGAGTAGCCGGCACCCTCCAGGCTTCCGGAGCGGCCGGCTCCCTCCAGATCTCCCGAGCGGCCGGCACCCTCCAGGCTTCCGGTGCGGCAGGCTCCCTCCAGATCTCCCGAGCGGCCGGCACCCTCCAGGCTTCCGGTGCGGTCGGCAGGGAGGAGTACTGTAACACTCCCGTTGGTCCCTAGTCCTGTTTTCCCCATTGTTGCCCCAAGGATGTTCTTTTGCCACGCTCCCTCACCTGTCCCTCATTGTTTTTGCCTGCAACCAGGGGCGGATTAAGGTGGTCAGGGGCCCCTAGGCTGCTCTTTGGGTGAGGCCTCCCTTAGGTGGCTTTCAGGTGTCTGAATGGTAATACGATGTTTCCAAATTTAAAAATAGTCCTGATAAATAGTCTGTTTGCAAGCAGCAGAAAGCTCGGTAAGCAAACATACAGTAAAACCAAGTGTTGTTTACTCTGCGTTGCGCATAATAGCATCAAGTAATTAAAAAACACAATAATTGACCCGTGTTCTGTTTACTATCATGTGTCATGCACGTTCTTGATGACGTAAGATGAATGCAAACGCACCAGGGTTCGATAGAATCAAGCTGAGACACCGCTGCGAGTGGCATCAGAACAATCGCACTCGGACACACACATCAAATACTACAGTGTTTCCTCTACATTCCGGGTTACTTTGCAACAGCAAACACCACAAGAGCGCAAGCTCCAGTTTTATAAATAATAACGCCTCGGTGGATCTTTACTGAGACACAAACCACTGTGCATTACATAAACTGTGATTAAAACAAAGCCATAATTAAAAACCAACCTGTATAATATGCGTGTCCTTGTGGAATAACTCCCTGAAATATTCCAGATGACATGCTGAGCTAACTTCTGCAACAGCTACGTATCCTGCTGCAGTTCTTTCAACCGCAGCACCGATGTTAGTTAATGCGAGCTGCCAGTCCTCCTGCTGCTATCTTAGTCACGTTGTTCTTTTAACCTTTGTATTTTACATTTTTGTGCTCCACTATTGTACTTTCTTTAGGACATTTTGCCGCTATGCCGTCTAGCAATAGCAGTGACGTAAATGAAAAGGATTGACATGATTTCACCAGCAGCTGATTGGACAGATGTGACCCAAATGAAACATCTATCCAATCACCCGCTTATTTTTGTTATATTTCTTATGGGCCAATGAGGGTCTATTTTTTATTCGCGCTGAAGTAAATTCAAAATAAATAATCCAATCAGAGGCCCCTAAACAGGTGGGGCCCCTTGGCTGCAGCCTAAACCTGTGCGTTAATCCGCACTTGCCTGCACCTGTCCCTCATCAGAGATCATTGACTTCCACACCTGCACCCCATCATCCGGACACTATATGTACTTTCCTTTGCCCATTGTTCTTTGTCCAGTATTAATGTAAAGTAATATTTTTGTGTCTTACCTTCTTCCATGGATGTTCTCATTGGATTACCTTGATTTGTGGATACCTTCTGTTCCTGACTGCACCTTTTTTATATTAAACCTTTTGCACATTTCATTTTCATTTGGATTCGTCTGTCATCAGTGGACATTGTTACAATGCCACAGAAGAACCATTCAGTCAAAGTTTCTTTAAAGAACCATCTCTTTCTTACCTTTTTATCATCTGAAGAACCTTTTTTCGCCACAAAGAACCCAAAGAAGTGTAGATAATGTACAAACTGTATACTTTAACCACGTAGTCTGTCTCACACACACAGCAATGTTTTTGTTTTGGACAGCAGAACTATGGTAATGTCTTTCTAAGAAGGGCAGAACTCAATACTGCGCGTTTGGCATGACAAAATGCTTCTCAAAATGCTTGCCTGTGTGTGCGTGCGTGTGTGTGTGTGTGCGTGCGTGCATGCGTGCGTGCGTGCGTACATATGTATTATTATGGGTTTCACACCCCTCGACTTCACTTCAACACCCAATGACAACAGTAACTTCAAGTATTAACCATTAGAGCTGTTGTTCTGTATGTTTGGGGTGTGTGTTGGTGGTGACGGGGGAGTGTTGTTAAGTGTGTGTACGGGCCGGCCGGCGAGTGTTTTGGCAGCGATTATGTTTTATGGTGTCCCTCCTCCAGAGCTGCTGGTGACTCATAATGATTTTCAGTCATCACTGCAGATCCCTACATTCTGAACCTGAGAAAGTGCTCATCACAACACACACACACACACAATGAAGAAGAATCTTCTGAGGTTAAACCATAGAAAACCAACATTTATTGATTCTCAAAACCTCACAAAATCCTTTCTGTACTTTAACACTTTTATTAAGACTTATACAGTGTGTTTGTTTATTTCTTTCTTTTCCTTGTGGAGATCCTTAAGAAATGAAGTACCCAATCTAGAAGAAACAGGATTAAAAAATCAAGAACACACTCTTGAAAACACAAGTCTAACATAAATGATTGTGTTTCTTTTTTTAGAGGAAAATGTTTGCCTGTGTTTTTATGGTTGTCATGGACACCAGCACTCTTGGTTTTATGAAATGACAAAATACTTATAAAGTTACATAACTTCTTTTTATGTTTACTCATTTCTTTATATAATGCAGATTTACTGTGAACATTATGATCTGTTTCATCTGATATTAAAACGTCAAGTTTGACGGGACAAAAATGATTAAAAATGAAAATCATTTGGTGTACAAACATCTGTAAACTTTTGTTCTTTAAAACATTAACATCACATCACCCATCCTACCATCTTCGTTGCTGTAAGACTGGACTTGGTTTTTATATGTTAGTGGGGACCTAAACCTGAATACACACCAACTCATGGGGACTCGTGTCACTGTGGGGACCAAAATTGAGGTCCGCATGGGCACAAAAGCTTATAAATTGTACAGAACAATATTTTTTAAAAATCTAAAAATGCAAAAAGTGTTCTATGATCTTTAGGTTTAGGGATAGGGTTAGGGATAGGGGATAGAATATACAGTTTGTACAGTATAAAAACATTACGCCTATGGACTGTCCCCACAGAGATAGTAAACCAGACATGCGTGTGTGTGCGCGTGCGTGCGTGCGCCACTTTCTGTTTTCTGTGGAACACAAGAGATTTTGACAAATGTCCATTATAATATCACAGAAGTGTTTCTGTAGCACTGGAAACACAGCTCTTATGAGTTTGATTTGCAAGGAGCGCATGAACTGATGATAATGTACTGTACATTGCGTATAATGTAAGTTGCTACATACTGTATGCAAATAATAACCATATAAACTGGAAATATAGTTAGTTGTAATGTAAGGCACACATGATGTGAACAAACATGAACATTCAGATGGAGAAGAGCTGTGGGCAGATTCTTTAAAACATCGTTTGTGTTCTACAGAAAAGAAATAACACCTAGGGCAGTAAGAATATAACACTTTCATTTTAAGATGCATTATTGCTTTATCTTTTATCAGAATTCAAGAAAAGCAGACAAACTGTTATATTTTTACTGCTTTAAATTGATTTCTTTCACCTGGAGGTTAAAGCGGCCATTCCCCGTGATGCCAATTTTCAAACTGTAGTTAGTGTGTAATGTTGCTGTTAGAGCATAAACAATATCTGCAAAATGATAAAGCTCAAAGTTCAAAGCCAAGCGAGATATTGTCTTTAACAGAATTCGCTTTTCTAGGACTACAGAGAACAGCTGGAATTGACTACAGCCCTCTACATCCCAGGTACATGATGTCACTATTCCTAAAAAGGGGCGAGGCCTTCCTTAGAGAAGAGGAAGAGCCGCTGGAGTAGTGTTTGGTTATCAGAGATTGTAAACATTTGACTGAGCTGCGCAATTAATTCTTTTCACTTTCATCACAGTCCTACAGCTGGTCATGAGAATTCAGCTACACACATTTTAAGATAACCAATGGTCACATAACAGCTTCCATGACATCGGCTGTGAAAGCTGTTCTGTGTAATACACTGATATTGTGTGTGTGCATAGCCACGGGAACGTATTTTGAGCAGGGGGTGCTGTAATTTTTTTTATGACTGTGTTATGACTGTGCCATGGACGAGCCGCTTAAGTTTAATGTTAATAAATAACGGAGGCAAAAATTAGTTGCTGCCGAGAATAAAGAAGATCCCAGTGTGATTATAGGATGCAGCATAAAAACAAACATATAAACGCATGCTATATGTATGCCTGTAGCCAAAGCACAATCTGTTGTACGAAAACTAGCTGCGCGGCGGCAGCTTAACCACCCAAACTAAACCATGGGCAAACGGATCACGTGATTAAACACAACTGAGTGCTGCACGGCGACAGCACAGAAATCAACCCGTAACGTTACATATTCTGCCTGTAGACCTATTAGCCACAATCTCAAATCAAGAAATAACTGTCTTACATTTCTGCATGCAAAACTCCGAAAGTGGCATTTCTTTCTGGGTTGACGCTGCTGAAGTCCCGCATGAAGTAAAAAAGTCTGAAATTCGTTTTTGCGCCATTTGGACAAGACCGCTCATGACACTTGACCTTCACTAACGCCGTGACGTCATAAGACACTTGCGTTGTCATTGTAACAGTAACGTTATTAAAGCAAAAACAGTGACGTTATTAATGTTTTCAATGGATATTAGTGAATAGACACATTAATAAAATGTATTATATTTATTTTTGATAAAACATTTCATTTACGGAGTGTCTATTTACACAAAGTAATGTTACAAATAGCCCGCCCAAGGCAGCAATGCTTTTTACTCTAACCGAAAATAGCTTTATTTTCTTTGGATTAAGTAGAAATAGTAGTTAGATGCTATTGATACTTATAAATAGTGGCAGATAACTTCACCCTAAACTTTATGAATAAAAAATGTATTGAAAACAAATGCGAGAGTTTGATTAGAACCCCGGCCTCCTGTGTCACACTATACAGACTTTACACCTTACGCCACTGGAGTCATTATTCAAAATAAAGTCGTTCTTACATATTCTCTATTCCAATCTGTTCCAATTCTGTTATTACTGTTAATTAATATAACCGGTCTGACGGCAAACGGTCTGGTGTCATTTCCCTCGCTAACAAAGATTGACGTTTGCACATGCACTAGCAGACCTCCTTTCCACTTCGATAGATCCGCATATGTTTAACTGATGAAGTGAAGTTGACGCGCACTGAGAGGGGAAGTTGAAGTGAAGTTGAATACACGCGCACTGAGAGGGGACAGACCAATCACAACAGCCTGAGAAGCGGAAGCTTAGCTCGCTGAAGATATGGTACGGGTGGGACATCTTCACACTCTAAGCGGGGAACCAATCACGACAGACCTGGTCAGCTTTACCAATCAGAGCGTTTCGGAAAGAGGGATTTTATATAGACTGGAAGAAATCCAGTCGTTTTGTTAGAAGAGGGACAGCGCTGAACAATAGACTTGAAATATAAAGCGTTTTTTGAAACTAGAAACATGAACATCCATTGTTAAACACCCAAAAAACACAATCAAAGCTTCAAAAACAGCAAAAGATAGGCTTCTTTGAAGGATCTCAGCTCAAGAGTCTTTGTTTTTTTTCTCTTCTCTTTCATCGAATGTGATGGGCTTGTGGCCAGTGCTTAATGTCTTACATATGCAAGTCGTGAGTAGATTTGATGAAAACCGTAGTGAGTCTGACACATATGGAAAAGGGTTACGTAAGAAAGATCTGCATCACATCGCCTGATCGTGGGGAGCGACGGCTGTAACACAAACCAACACAAATGTGTCACCAACACGCGTGCGTGTTTGTTATTGGTCAGTGTACGTACATTCAGAGTTTCATTTTATAGTGAGTTTATTTAAGCTGACTGATAATTCATTGAAATCACAATATTTGAATGAAAATTTCCTGATGATGATGTTTCCTAAACGATCACATTCTAACATTCATGAAAATGGGAACTGTAAAGGAGACATTTTTGTTTTATAGGACAATTTAAGAAAACACGTCTTATCCTCTGGTGTTAAAATGTAAAAAGTTGCATTTTTGCCCATGAACATATTTCTAGAATTGGGAGTAGGGGGCTTGTTGGTTGTGGTTCAGGGCGTTTCATTTGTTGGGACTGTGTGGGTCTGGTCTGGTTGGTCTTGTTTTGTGGTCGATGTCGGACAACAGAGGAATAAAGTTAATTATGCCATTACTACTTTTCCCTGGTTGTTCCTCTGTTGTCTGTTGTTGATCGCGGAATGGGACCGGGTTGGACCTGCACGGTTTCGGCGGGTGGGGCTTCCTGGGTCGCGGCTCGTGGGCTCTCCCTGTTCTTCGTGGACGTTGCTCGGTGGCTTTGGTCGGGGTCACTGAGTGCAGCTATGACACGTCAGAGGAGATCTGGCCCTCCCGGCTGAGCCTGGTTTCTCCCGAGGTTTTTTTTTCTCCATTATTCAGCATTGGAGTTTGGGTTCCTCGCCACAGCAGAGCAGTGCAGTGTTGGCTTGCTCACCGGGAGACTGCATTTATTTATTTATTTATTCATTTATTTATTAGATATTATTTATTATAATGATCTTGCTTGGTCTATAAACACCATGCACTGTGCTGTGTTTTACCTTTCTGTGTTTTTCTTATTTGCTCCTGTAAAGCTGCTTTGGAACAATGCACATTGTGAAAAGCGCTATATAAATAAAATTGAATTGAATTGAATTGTTGATTGCTGAAACTAACATTTATTTTTTCAATCGTATTGCATGTTGATGTTACTGGCTTTAGCCAAGGTTAGGTTACTTGACAATGTAATTCTCTACAAGACATTAGTATGGACAGGATATTTTTGTTACAATCTATGTTAGGAAAGTTAATATACATAATCTAGTTTAGAACAGTGAAAGCAGTGTTAGCCTAACACGAGTTTGTTATATGACATTCCTTCAATTTGTAAACGCAAATCTTTCGCCAACAATAAAAATATGATTTGATCAGTCAAAAATTATTCATGTATTATTGTAACAATGGCTGACTGATTAAAGTTATGCATCAGATCCTGTTAATAATTCAAATACAACAAAGTCTTCTGATTTGATTATTAGTATTGCTAACAAGCTACATTTAGTTTCATCCAGAAGCGACTTACAGAGTAGTTCAGGGAATTCAGATAAGCGATATGTGACCCTGGATCACAAAACCAGTCTTAAGTAGCACGGGAACATTTTTAGTAAAAGACAAAAATACATTGTGTGGGTCAAAATTATCGATTTTTCTTTTATGCCAAAAATCATTAGGATATTAAGTAAAGATCATGTTCCATGAAGGTATTTTGTAAATTTCCTACCTTAAATATATAAAAACTTTATTTTTGTGAGTGGATGGTCTGCCACAGTGCCCCTGATTAACAACTTCAAAGGCAATTTTCTCAATATTTTGATTTTTTTGCGCTCTCAGATTCCAGAGTTTTAAACGGTTGTATCTCAGCCAGATATTGTCGTATTCTAACAACTCATATATCTATAGAAAGTTTATTTATTCAGCTTTCAGATTACGTAAAAATCTCAATTTCGAAAAATTGACACATAAGACTGGTTTTGTTGGCCAGGGTCACATATGTCATACAGGAGCAATAATACAATAGGTGCTAATTCAAAGTTACTAGTTTCAACAAAAGCCAGACCAATACCTGTTGAGAGAAAGGGTCACTTGGCTTTTCTGACCTAACCAGATGGAGGGATCGAAGTGAGACATTTTGTTGTTTCTTCTAGAGCAGTGGTTTTCAACTGTGGCCCGCGAAATCCATTTTCCTGCCGAGTTTAGCCCCAATTCTGATATAAAACACCTGAACAAGCTAATCAGCGCCTTTAGGAATAAACACTTTCAACTTAATGCGGCGCTGCGCAAATCTATCAGCGTACGACATTTAAGTACCGCGAAAGCGATTCAAGTGCAGATTGCTCGGTACGCATTTGAATCGCTCTCGCGCTACTTTAATGCGATATGCCAAACAATCTGCGCAGCCCAACATTAAGTTGAACACGGCGTCTGTTCCTGGAGTCACTGATGATTAGCCTCTTCAGGTGTTTTATCAGAGTTGGGGCGAAACTCGGCAGGAAAATGGATCTCGCGGGCCAGAGTTGAGAACCACTGATCTAGAGTCACAACATCAAAATTATGAATAAAGCCCAACCTGTTGAAGTAGCCTACATGTGGGGTTAAACTCGCTTCACCCTCCTGGCAGTGCATTTAGACAACAGATACATGTAGAACTGAATGATAAAGCAGACCTTGATGATCCGTCATGTCCTCCCGGGTCACGGCCTCGAGGACAAAGCAGCGAGAAATTTAAGATGCACAATTTAGAAAATAAGAGACACACGGAGTGCTTTAATACTACAGGAGGTTAAAGACGAGACACTTCCAGACAGACAAACTGAGTTTTACAGGTAAATGTCATCTTATATTCTGTTGGGTCTTTATTGTTTGAAGTTGCTCTGCTGATCCAAACATTCATGACAGAGAGAGAGAGAGCTCAGGGTGAGACAGCACTTGACATGTGTAACAGTTAAAGGTGATGATATCATCCGCTTCCATCTGAATATTTGTTGTGATGTTGCCATAGTGTTTTAACAAACAAGACAACATCTGCTCGCCAGCGTTCAGACAGAGAAGCATTGTGTCTCACAAACAGAATCACTGACCTATTGATGCAAAGCTCTCCAAATGCTGAACACAAACAGAAAATGATTGAAATAATAAAATGTGAACTAAACCAAATGTAATGAAAGTGACCTGACAATGAGGTGAGCTACACAGATTTCTCTTCATGTCTCAATAAATGCTCATTCTGAGCCACTCCATCACAACATTTAAAAGAAATAACAACTGGGGCCGTATGTATAAAACTTCTCAGAAATGCTCTCAAGAGTTGTCTTAAACTTTGACTTAAGTGTCAAAAAAATCTTAGTAAGAAGTAGGACTTTTTTAAGAGTAGGAGCCTTTTATAAAGAAGCTAAAAGCAACTTTCAGTAAAGTTTAAGACTGATTCTTAAGTTCTGACTTAAGTGTTGTAAATTAAGGACTACAATGAATTAAACACAAAATGGCCGCACTTGACCTCTGAATCAGCCAATAGGGAGCCTGCAAGGGTGAAGTCACAGCAGTATGACACAATTAATTTACGATTTAAATAAGATATTACAATAATTTTAATATTTCAATTTATTTGAGAAATACTTTTTTGCATTGTGTGCAAAAAGATTACCAGTACTTTTATTTGACACAATTTTGCACAGTTTTATGACTTTCCACACACGAATTAAATGGATATGTGGTACCATTTAAGTAATTAAGCTGATGAATCACATCATTATAAATTTCACTTACACCTGTATATAAAGAAAAGACCAAAGTTGCAAACTGTTAAAAATGTATTCAAAAAGAAAACCAAACCGGTCCAAGGAAGAAAATGTTGTTCTAGTGTAGTTCGTCCTTAAATGTAAGGAGGTGATAAGAGGAAAATTCAGTCCAACTTTAACAAGTAAGGACAAAAAAAATGCATGGCAACAGATTACAATGACTATAAATGCAGCATTTCCTCGGACAAGAACATCAGCAGAGGATTGTGAGAAAAGGTGGTACAATGTTTTGTCAACAGCACGCAAGGAAATTGCAGCATACAAAGAAAGCATGCGAGCCACTGGTACATTTGATTTTATGTTCATATTTATATGAATACTTTTATATTAAATGATGGTGTCCGTGTGGTCAGCAGCAGAGTTCTATGTAAAATAGGTGGAGGCCCTCCATGTAAACCTCTGTCTGAGATTGCCGAGATAGTAGAGGAGATGATTGGAACAGCCAATCCTTCCACTTGTGGCATAGCAGAAGCCCCAGACTCTGCACTACTGAAATTGAAGGAGTTACAAAGATGGTAAGAAGAAAACGATACATGTAATAATATGTTTGCCTTTTTTATACATTTATATTAGCTACTTTAATCTATGGACATGAAAAAGACACAACACTTCCGATTGAATAAACATGTTTATTCAATTTTTTGCATGTGAAGTGTGGATGATGCTGGAGCTGGTCCATTTGACACATCTTCTCCTGTATCATCTCAGGACATCTCCCTGTGTCCTCCAGATGAGCCTTCTGCCTCACAAGACACAGGGTTTGCACAGGGCGCAGCCCCTGAGGACGACATTGAGTCTCTTAAAATAAAGAAGCTCAAATTAGAAATAAAGTTGCTGGAAATTCAAAATGAATATTACGCGCTAAAATTGCAAAAATTAAAGAATACTTAATGATTGTACATATGATTTGTGTAAATAAAACTGTGTAATGACAAATCTATTGTTACTTATTTTCTACAAGTTTTGCTTACCCGAAATGTAAGTTAGCAAAGCAGTCCCTTGATGCTCTCCCTGAAATGTTTTGTAATGCGTGGTCAGTGGTATTGTCATCGTAGTTATTCTCATCAGGATCACTGTCTTCGTCATCATGATCATCATCATCTTTGTCAGCATCACCATCATCATCATCAAGCAGTGGGAGGTTACGAGCTTTGCAAATATTGTGCAAAATGCCACAAGCCATAATAATGCGACTAGCACGCTCGGGCAGTGTCGAATTTCTCCATGAAGGACATGGAATCTCCTTTTCAGCTGTCCAATTCCTCTCTCCACCACAGCTCTTGTTTCTTTGTGTGCTCTTGATGATGCAAAAACAATAAAACAACATAGCTCAGAGAAGTCAAGAATGCACTCATTGAACAAAATTGGTATCTTATACAGTTCAGTCCAATACAATACCTGTTATAATTGAGCTGCTGTTCTCCTTGTGGTCTTCTGTAAGGGGTGAGAAGCCAGCGTTTTAAAGGGTAACCCGAGTCACCCAGCAGATGACATCCAGGGCGAACATAATTTTGTTCGAATAACCCAGTGAAAGGGGTTCTGGGAAGGAACCCGAGCATCATGCGTTGACCCTGGCCATTTTGCTACAAGATCTAGAATCTTGTAATTGGCATCAATTACAACTTGAACATTGATGCTGTGGAATCCTTTTCGATTGACATATGTCTCCTCATTCACAGTTGGAGCAATAATGTGAACCTGGGTGCCATCAATGGCTCCAACAACTCCAGGGAAGCCTGCAATCCTCATAAAATCTGCTTGCTTTTGCTGTATTGTTTGAAGGTCAGTTGGAAAGTCGATGAACTGCCTTACTATGTCTGGTGTGGTTAGGGCTGCAACAGTGGTATTTAAGACCCTGCTAACTGTGGACTGTGATGGGCCCAAGTCATCACTGGTGCATTGCTGCATTTTTCCAGTCGCCAAGAAATGCAGAGTCATTACTACTTTCATTTCTGCAGTTAAAGCATTGTTTCGTAGAGTGGGAGAAGTTATAGAATTTCTGACTAAGTCGGTAACAAAAACAATACCTTGACGATCAAGCCTGTAACGTTTTATCAACTCCCTGTCATCATATAATTCCAAAACATTCTTCCGTTGTTGGAAAGTGCGCAACCTCCTTCTCTCTGCTGCCATCTTGTTTCTCCTAACTAGTTTAGGAGACCTCTTCAGCTCTCTTAAATAATTTAGGAGCTGAGACCTAGTCTTAACACTTATGAACCTTTATGAATAACTCTTATTCTTAAGTGTAAGAATAAGAGTAAAATTACGTCATTCTTAGAATTTTGACACACTTAAAAGTAAAATTTTACTCTGTGTGGCTTTATACATACGGGCCCTGATCTTCAGTCTCTTTTTGAAAGTGACCTAAACTAACTGTTCCTTAAGACTAAAAAGGATCAATATTAATCATTTCAGGGATTCCAACATAAATCTGCAACATTTAAAGAATATCACGGGGTGTAGATTATTCTGTAAGTGTACATTATACCGCTGCTAAATAAACATAACAACATCATAAAGAGGCGAGATTATAAACACTATACTACACTATAAACAAGCTATATAGAGAAACTGAGCTTCATTTGCAGCCTAAATGCTTTTGAGTATATTTGACCCTTTATTGGTTCAAATATTGAAATGCACCCAGAATGATTACACAGCCATATTTATACAGTATGTGTTGAGTATTTGTGCGTAGACACACATTACTTTTGCCCTACGCCAACCCTTAATATTACATTCTCATGCTTCATGTTAGCTATAAGACGACTGAACATCCTACAAGACCTCAGATAAAAAAATCAATATAAAAGTAAATCAGCATGTTGTGTTTCACCTTGTAACGGCGGGCCAGAGGGTTAAGAGCCAACGTTACCCGGATTGAAACAGATGGCCAGAGGAGAAGGAAACACGAGTCCATTAGATAGTCATTTGACAAACTTTTATAGCGGTTTGCACCAGCACTCATGTTACACACATATAAAGGAGCGAGTACAGAAACAGAAAAAAAAAACACTCTGGTACCGTCACAAACAAAAGAAAATAACGTACACACGTTGTCAGCGGTAGAGCTAGAGCGACCATCACTCTCCTTCACCTCTCTGCGACTGCGCGTGCTCACACAGGAGCCCGTGCATGCGCATCACAGCAGTATAGTCTTCCTGCATCTTAAAGACACATGCACACCTTAAAACATTATGTGGCCGTTACAACCTGTGTATGAAGTCCTGGCCGTGTGACATGAGCTGACAGCAGATATCTGCGTTCTGCCGCAGGAGCGAGGATAACTAGCTTGTCACCGCGAGGTGTTAGTAACATGCCGATTCTTTTGCCACCAGACGTCATGCTGCATTTAGGCTGAAGGGGAGACGGCTGGCGGCATTACGTGAGCTGTCAATCACTGTCAGGTGCTGTGAAGATGAGGGGAGAGGCGGGGTCTGGGAAAGACTAGCGGCTGTACGATATGAAACCTTCATTAATACACGACTGAGACGACTGTGTTGCTGTAGGACCAAATGTTGACAAGTTCCATTGGAATACTTTCAGGCTCTACATCACAAAACATACCTGAACACAGAATTATTTCATCTAAAGAAAATCAACAAACCAACGACAACCAAAGTAACCAAAAAACACAAGAAAACTAAGTTTCGGTCTGATTTTCCACATTTTTCAAAATCATGTCAGGTGTGTGTGTTCAGTTGTTTCTACAGATGCTGTATGTTTCCACTTCTGCACTGGAAAACAATACAAGACCAAATGAAATATGTTTGTGTCTGTTTGTGGTTCAGGATTATAGTCGTGTTTTACTGCATTAGACCGCTCCGCAGCGGTCGCATGTCTATGCTAAAGACAACAGACAAGTGCAGACAGAAGATGTCACGGTGAATCTGAGTCACGCCACACAACCTCAGCAGTGACGGCCACACCTGAACACACACACACAATATTCACCAGAGCCTCTCACAGACGCACTGGATTTCATACAATACAAACATAAAAAATGATATTGAATTCAACCATAAATCTGTGAACATTATCCATTTCATTATTTACTGTATGAGATTTTAGTGAGGACCACCTAAAAGAAACTTCAGTAGCCTACTTCAGTTTTTTAACAAAAAATAAAATGAAAAAAAAAAAAGAATTAGAAGCTATATTTTCAACATTACTGATATGAGTCGACCGAGTCTGGTGTTAATTCTGTGGTTTCACCGAGCGGACAGCAGCGAGCAGAGACGTCTGAGAGAGATCTGATGAACCACACACACACACACACACTCACAAACACACAACACAAACCCTCGTAAACACACCTTTAAACTGATTCCAATCCTAACGGATATATACATATGAGTGATAACCAACTACATCTCTCACACACACACACACACACACACACACACACACACACACACACGCACACACGCATGTTGGGTTTCCATGTTTTATGGGGACATTCCATAGACGCAATGGTTTTTATACTGTAGAAACTGTATATCATATTCCCTCCCCCTAACCCTAACAATCACACACAACTGTCTGCTCTTTTACATTTTCACTAAAGTTCATTCTGTATGATTTATAAGCTTGTTTCCTCATGGGACCAAAAAATGTCACCTTTTGTCCCCATACCGTAGGGTTTACCCTTCCCACACACACACATGCACACACACGCACACACACTCACACAGCCACACTGAATGTCAACCAGTGCAGAATCACATCAATTTCTTCATCTTATAGCTGAAATGAATCTCTTTCAGTTCTGAACATTTTAAGACACACATAGACTTGCTGAATATAACAGTGTGCAATCCTACAGACATTTGTTTTTTACACTTATCACAGTTTTGTCTACAGTGGCTAACACACATTTTTTAGTACTTCAGTCACTTTTACAAAACTCCTCACATGAAAGATTCAGCTCCACAATGTTTTCTGTTGTAAAACAACCATTTAGAATCCACTACAACATATACTGTAAGTACTGGACGTGATATGAGCAGTGTTGGGTGTAATTAGTTACTGTAATTAAATTACTTTTCCCTTGAATAAGTAAAGTAAGGGATTACTCTTATTTTCTCTGTAATTTAATTACAGTTACTTCTGAAGTGATTCAACTAAATACTGTGTGTAATATATGTGTGTGTAATAGTGGAATTGACATCAAAATTCAAAGTCTAACTTTAAAATCTGTGCTTTAATGTATAATTCTCACATTTGTAATACTTTGGTCAGTTAATAATACTACTTTATGTAGTTTTATATGATTTATTTAAATGATTTACATAACATTAACATTTACGCATTTGGCAGACGCCAAAGTGACTTACAGAGAGTTCAGGGAGCAATAAAGCGATATTACTGGAAGCGAACACTACTGAATATGTCATTAGTAACTAGTAATTCATTCTTTTTTCAGAGTAACATGCCAAACACTGGATATGAGTCCATGTTATATTAAAGAACAGAAAAATGATTCCTCACTTCTGTTTGACACCTGTATTGTTGTGTTCATATTTGTTTATTCTCAATATATATTTCAATAAAAGGTAACTGTAAACATAGCAGCTTGCAGTCTCGTTGAGTTTTGTATACTGTTATGGTGTTATGGTATAAAACTATAAAATGCTCACACAATCTCAGAAGATTGCTCTTTGATAACAGTTAAGTGACAGCTGGTGTTTGACTGCTAATATCATCGCTTTTTAAGTGAAGATCAGTTGCTTTTGTTTGTTCCGTCTGGGAGTTGAGCAGGTTTAAGTTAGTTCTCTTACATCATAGGTTGTAACGGTTACAAACCTGTTACCATGTTTTCTTCTGGTTTTCATGTTTTCTTTTGTAATTTCACTACACGCCATGAGGGGGCAGTAGCTAGCTATACTCTCAGGTTGAAAAGGGGTAGCGGGAGTAGAGTAAGTCAGGTTGTAATGGAGGAAGTGAGTGTGGCTGATGGTCCCAAACAGTCATTTGTCCTGATTGGGAAACTTTGTGTTTGATGCTCGATCTGAAGTAAGCAATGTTTATTTATTATAATCGACATGTGTAGTGATTTATATATGTATATTTAGTTTCTTAATGTGATTTATTTGGATTTCATTTGTAGAAGGACTCCACAGTTTGGTGGGAAATATATTCCTTCTGTCTTGTAAGACTATGTTTTAACCCATATCAGTAAAGCTGATGTGAAGGGTTTAAATTCTGTGAGCTATGAACTGTGAACGCGCGCTTTCCGCCTTGAGCGCGTGATCGACTCTCGGCTTCCGCGAGCTCAGCTTCGATCAAAACGCGTCGCGTCAGTTTATATATTCAACCTTTGTCCAGTACAGGGTCGGATTTAGTGATTTGGGGGCCCTAGGCAAATCCATGTATGGGGACCCCAACTATGCACCATTTTACTTTACTGCAACCCTTATTTTTCTTCCTCCTCAAAGCACACAACTTTTCACCCCCAGTCAAAGTGACAGGGGAAAACTAAGCTTAATAAACACAGATACTGACTAATAAAAATATATAATAATGGATTCCCAAATGAAAAACATGGGATAAGTGTCTTAACAAAACACTTATATTAAAGTTCTAAAAAAATTTGATAAAATGAAAACTAATAAGTTATATAAAGCATTAAATTTATTCAATCAAACAGAAAAGTTGAAAATTTTAATATAAGCCTTTTTTATAAGACTTTTGAGCCCATAAGTAACCAGTCTAACTAAATGAGCAAAGCTCATTCACACCCTACGTTCTCTTGTAGTTCACTGAGCTTTGAACGATTCACTGATCTCTTACATTCTGTGCAAACGAATTGGTTCAAAGGAGTCATTTGTGTGCGAGTCGTTCTGATCGCAATGGGCGTTCATACTGGCGAACTCACTGTGTACAGAATAACGCTGATTCAACGAGCCAACTTCACAGCTAAACACATTAGAATGATGTACAGCACGTTAGTTTAGGAAATCTTTTCAAGAAATTCAAGAAAATGTAAATTGAACGTAAAACTCCCGAAGAGCCGTGAAACACAGCTAACACAGCTCCTAATAAAGCTCTTTTACTGAACTCTTCAGCGTCTCACTGCTGGTAACCAAACAGCGCCTCCATTGTTTCGTAACTGCAGTTACAAATGACAATCTGTTTAATAATGCACGCAGTGTTGTTTGTGAAGACACTCGACATATTTTTGACGAGAGTCTAAGGCTAAATTTGATTGAGGCGGCCGCCTCCAATTTTTTTATGCAGGAAAAACCCTGATCTGGGATTACTATATACAAAGTGTGTCCTCTCTCCGTGTTTTTTTGTGGTTAACGACCTTTCATGCATTTAAATGTGACCAAATGTCTGTACTAGTGCGTACAGTATGAATCGTTAGCACTGCACTGACGTTATTATATTATGTCTTTATGTGCCCATCGGTCTGCGCAGCGGAGTCAAACCTTTCTACCTTTGAACTGGCCCTCTCCAGTGCACAGCGCTCTTTGTTTGACAGATGTTTTGGTCGTCAGTCATTATAACTGTTGTCGGTGTTCATGGAGAAATACTCACCGGCACATTATCATTGCTCGTGGCTGGGAGAGCGCTGTGTCTGGCGGGAGAGAGAGGAGTGGAGTTTGTGTGGGGAAAAAGCAGAGACTTTGGCAACAATCTTTTGTAAATCGTCTTTTTTCCTCTCCGCTGGTGTAGCTGCGTTCTTTGTTGTTTTATTTCCCTGCAACTTTTACTTCGTTTTGCAGCTAATGTACCACACAATGACACTCTCGCTGTGGGCAGTTCTACTAATTCCGCCGCTGCGTTAACTTTCTCTAGCTGGTGTCGAACTTGTCTCGCGCATATACGGTGCTAATGGAATGGTCCACTCTAATCTATAATGGGGGGAGTGGCTTCGTACAGATGTAATAACGTAAAACGTTAACAGGGATATCCCGACTATTTTGATGATTACTTGGGGCTCTACGTGGCTGCTGACATTGCTGATTGGTTAAGTCCACCCCTTCCTTTTGGGGGCCCCTGGTAGCTCGGGGCCCCAGGCGATTGCCTACCTTTGCCTAATGGTAAGTCCGCCCCTGGTCCAGTACAAACAAACATCATCTGACATATACAAGATCATTTTACGCACCTTTTATTTCAAAATCTAATGTTTCGTAAAATGACATTTCTGAAGAAGTTGATCGAACAAACAGAAGAAAGAGCTCGTGTGAAATTATTTATGTTAAAGTGGCTGAATTATTCTTCTGTTTTGTGTTTTTTGCAGAAGCCCTGAGAGATAAACCTCTGCTGTCAGATGTTATTTACAGACTCACGACATCGTTTTGCTGCAGGCTTTAGGATTCTTTCAAGCAGTTTGGTTATGAGAATTCTGATCAGAATATGACAGTTTACGTATTGTCTTATGTGATGTTCATATGTTTCATTGTATTATACAGATTTATAAAAGGCAAAAAACAATGAAAGCTAATAAATCAGTAAGGTGAAAGTACTTTAAATAAAACCACATGTACAGTAGCTTTTTTCTCCAACTCACCAACTCTGGAGCCTGACAGAGGATCAGGTTCTGTCTCATGACGTCTCATGTTAGTGTTACCAGGGAGACGGAGGGTGAACTGATGACATGTGTGAATGATATTGTTAGTCCATAATTTTCCCTTTAATTATCACTTCTTCGTGGAGGAGGTGAAAGGTCATTTCTGAGCTTATATGTTCTGTATGTGATCAGCCTCATATTACCCCCCCAAAAAACATCTCGTCAACTGTTTATGAACTGACCCGGAATCAGATGTCTTTATATGATATTCATTTCTCCTCCAGATGACAAGGAAGACAGGAATGTAGACAGCTGTAGAAATATGACATGCAGGCTGGATCAATGTTTCATTGATTTATTTCAATTAAATCAGTTTATGAGGACACAGCTTCTTTTAGGAAGGTAAAGATATGTTCTATGAAATCAGTTTGAAATGTTTTACATGAAAAAAATGACTATGTGCCTTAGTAGATTTTGTGAAAAGAAATTATTAAAATATAATTATGTTCCTGTTTTTAACGAAAATGAGTTAAAATAACGTTAAAATCTTGGGAATAAAATCTACTAATTTTGGTTGTTAAGATTTTAATTATTTTGTTTGAGTTTTACATTTTAATTGAACAAATTATTAAGTAAATCCAACTCAATTTTATTATGTTAAACCCATTTAAATTGGTCAAATTTAGTTCACTTTTTATTTTGTGTTGAGACTACAGGTAAATAAGTTGATCTGTAGTCCTCATCATGCTTTGCATCTGACTGCATTAGGAGACTAATTTTCCAGATTAACTGTCCTTTTAAGTGTTTTTCAGTAAAAAGAAAGACCTGTTCCTGTTTTTTGTTGATTTATCTTTGAGATTCAGGAGAGTTTTGGTATTATATTTAAGTTAGGGTTTTTAAGTTGTGACTGTTGTTCAGAAGAGTGGTGCTTGTGCCTAAGAGTCATGAAGTGTGTTATTTCAGAAGACCTCTTCTTACTTGACCATTTTATATTGTAAAATAAATATATTTCGATATGAAAGTAAGTGATCCGTGAAGTTTGAGTTAGATATGTTTTTGTTCAGCATAATTGTTTTTGTTTACTTTAAGTAACATTTACTTGATATTTGAACAAAAACTAAATGTATTTAATAAGTAGAATTTACTTTATTCTGGTTAGTAACTTGTACTTCAATTATAGCAGCAAATTTTACTTTAATGTAAATAAAATGTTCGTGCAAATTGTTACGAGCAAATTCTAAAAGTTATTTTTTTCAGTGAGATCCTGCTCTTTACCATATCTTTCCTTTATTTCTTTATCATCAGCTTTAATGTTGTTGTTTTTTCTCAGAGTAAAAAAAGGTTTTCCCATTCAGCTAAAAGCAGACGTTGATAATGTGACATTTCGTAAATGCTTATTAACCTGTATAAATGTCATTATTCTGCTGAACACAAAGAAAGATATTAGGATGAATGTTAGCAATTTACAGTTCTGGGACATCATTCACTACCATAGAAGAAAACAATATTGTAGCCTATGTTTGTTTTGTTCTGTTGAAAACAAAATGAGATATTTTGGAATATTGATCATATATAGTCCATCGGCTACTCCGCTTTTCGACTCGAGCTCTCACAGTATGTGGTTCCCAAACGGTCATTTGGTGAAGGTCACTGGCTGTTTATTCCTATGACTAAAAACGTCACTTGTTCATTGGTTTACGCGTTTTTGTGCTGGGACACTGGATGCGCGAGCAAGCGGCGCGACCGCGGATGATGCATGCATTTCATACTGACCGTGGCTCTCTGTCTTCCGCAAATATAACTCACGAGTGCGAGCAACGAGAGATGGTGAGTTTTAGATGTTAATGGCCCCTAAACAATACACACCTTCCGCAAGCATTTCTTTATTTCTTCCTAAAAGGACATGTCCCATCCGCAAATTACGCCTATGAATGTAATATCATATATTGATCAAACAAGTATGAAGAGAATTATACGGAATGCACAGATCGGGCTGCTGGTAAATGTTGAGCGAGGGAAAGTTTCTAAAACTGTAGTCAAGAAGGAAAAACTCTTTGAATGAGAAATGAAGGCAGCAGGCTGGTCAGTGATGCATGTGTGCTGCTCATGTTTTCTTGAAGATGTTGTTTAGCACCAGACTCTGTGGTTAATAAACCTCTAGCGCTTGAATATGACATTTGGATATGACAAATAAACACACATGTTCACTTGGATTGGATTCTTGCATTTGACCTGCTGTCCTGCGATGAGATTCTCCCTCAACCATCTGCCTCAGGACACATGACACACAAACTCACAGTCTGCCATCAGCTCGCAGAAAGAGAGATGCCGTGTATTCACTGAGAAACTGAGAAAAGAAACACAACACTTCCATTAAAAGCAAACTAGAAGTCGGTGCCGACATGTAGTGCCAGCGCGCTCACGGCGACCAGAGTTCAATACATGTCTCAAAGGTCCTTCACTAATGCCGCTCCTCCATCTCAGGCCATCGCTGTCCTGTCTGCTCTCTACTATCCTGTCCCAATAAAAGCATAAAATCCCCTAAAAACCCACTGGAGTTGAGAAAGAAATCCACCTTTAGTTTCTCACCAAGAGAATATCGGTAACACTTTACATTAAGGTACCCTTTGTAAAGCATTTATAAATGTGTTCATTAATGATTAATAAGTCATTTACAAATGCATTATAAAGCAGTTAGAACTGCATGAATAAAAAGAAGGTTTCTAACCAAATACCTGCCAAACAGTGAGCCATTTTTAACTCACATGTTATAAATGCTTATTAAATGTATTTAGTCATTATTTATTTGACTCGAAAGCAGATTCATCTTCATTTGTTTGCAATATAGGCTGTCAGACTGGACACTGTAGGGTGTCATGTTGTTTTTCTTATACCTGCTCACTATTTGGCAGGTATTTCGTTAGAATCCCCCTTTTTATTCATGCAGTTAACTGCTTTATAATTCCTTTGTAAATGACTTATTAATCATTAATGAACACATGTATAAATGCTTCATAAAGGGTACCTTAATGTAAAGTGTTGACAGAATATCTTACTGCTGTTTATATTGTGTGTGTGAAACACTGAGACCAGATCAGCAAAAGACAAAATCTCAAAAATCACCTTACCTCAACATTTTTAGACTACATCACAAACCTCAGCCGTGGTGATCATTGAATAAAAACAACATATAACTTATAGTCACAACAAGGGCATCGCAAATAAACCCTTTTTTAATAATAGCATAGCTCATCCTATAAATGCTGCAGTGTATGATTGCTTGTTTAAGTCAGACGATTCTCATCTGAAAAAATGTCTAGAAATCACAAATGTGTCTCAGCTAGAGATGATTCTCTGACCTCAGATCAAACTAACCTAAATCTGAAATCTGTGTATGTGAACACACAGAATAATGTGAACGTGTTTAATATGATGTAACACAACTGAACATGCAAACAGATATGAACAGACTGGAAATATAAAGTCTAATGCTCTGTCTATACCTTACAGGAAAAAGAGGCGATTAGTCTTTTAGTTATATATTATATACAAGTTATATTGTTTGTATTGTATTGTGATTTTAACTAGTGATCCTGAAGATATCTGTTGATGTATTGTGTGAGTGAGATATGGCCACTGAGTGTGATGATCATCCTCAAAGAGACTTTGTTTACATGAACACCGATGAGTGCAAGAACATCGCGGCACTGAACCACTGACATTGATTTGGAGATTTGGAGATGAAGATGAAGATGATCATGACCGCTGACAGCACTGATTCAGGCACTCAAGAGCAGATCTCAGAGCAGTCAGGAGATCACATGACATGATGATGACTGCAGCACATAAATCACAGAAGATCATGACACAGATTATTTCAACATTTTTCTTGAATCCGTCTCGGTTTTATAAACTCACAGTAATGTATAGCCTCTAAATAAGATTTCATGAATGATTAAAGTTATCTATCATATACATACTCTATGCATTTCTGTTGAAAACATTACATGCAGTTCATTGACTTACTTCTCTTCGTGGGTTGAAGTTAAGTGAAGTCCTGAAGTCAAGTCATGTGAAATTATAAATCATTACTGTAAACTCAGCGTTGTAAATTTGGGTGAGGGGATGTTTTATGTACATCTACAATAACAGATTCGTGCTTATTTTCAACCAGAAATATACTGATGTGCATATTTTTAAAAAGTCATATAGGTTTACAACATGATAAAGGGAGTCTGGGGGGTCCACTGAACCACATTTTGGAGACACGTTTGTTACAAACCTTCCCTTTGGTGACGTCCTCATTTGTAAAAATGCTGAAAGTTTTCTTTTAGTGCGTGTGTTAGAAGCACTGAGTTTGTGTGTTCATGTGGAGATGTTCTCATGCAGAAGAAGAGAGACGAGGACATTCATGTCAGCGAGAGCATCACGGATCTAAACGCATGTGAACTGTGCTTCATTAAACACATGCTGGACTTTTGTGTTGTGCCTCATGGCAACATTTGCTCACATCTACAACAGCCTGTGACGTTCAACAATGAGTGACAGTGAAAACAATATGAGTGCACACGCTCAATCCCTTTCCCACTCCACCACCATAACCATTTACATATTTATTGACGCTTCTTATAAGTCTTTTGAAAATGAAATACTAATACAACTGTATTTATTCTATAGTCACTAGCCTTGCGTGTCCATGTGTGTGTGTGTGTGTGTGTGTGCGTGCGTGCGTGCGTGCGTGCGTGCGTGCGTGCGTGAATTCATTCCTGCAGGGCTGCTCAGGAAATCACCCAAATTAAACTAAAGGTTAATGCAAATAATGAAGCCTTTAGGGTGAACTTGTGCCAGTTTCATCCCTGTATGCCGGGTGTCTGATGATGGGTCACCTTGAGGAGGGGCAGCGTGGCGCCACATTTGTCCAAATCCACCTGCAGTTACCTGTGGCCAAAGCGCTCGGTCCGCTGAAATGTCGCAGGCAAACATCTCTGTGAACCTCGCTGTAAATGTCACAGCTGGCAAGCGGCATTTTAAGAGCTTTTATTTGGCTCTTATTTGAAAATCTATGCAACATTCAATTATTTCCGTCAAGACTTTTCCCAGCTTTACAGAAAATGATGTATAGAGCTTGTTAATCGATGTCACGCCGTGTTGAATGTTGCCCCATCTTGGGAGGATGGCTTCTAGTGCGTTCAATGCAGTGTTTTGTTTTTCTTGTTTGATTAGGAATTATAAATATGGTAGGTCGGTCTTGCTGTGTTAAAAACTGTAATAGTATTACGCAGAGTCGTTCAGGAAAAGCCCATGGTTCTTTCACTTTTGAATCCTCCATATATCAAACAAAACAAGCAACGGTACAGATCAAAACAATAATAGCAGTGGAGTATTATCCTCCCAAGATGGCGGCTCTGTCAGCATCACATTCTCTATACAGCAAAATACTTTTGAAAGTACTTAAAATGACCCGCTTTAATAATATGATTGTCATATTCTTTATACACTCACATTTTTAATCAATTGTATGGCTGTTTTATTGTTTCTTAAAATCTAAAGTTGTATTTGTGATCTTAAATCATTTGCATTTTAAAGATACATCTTATTTCTCTTTGTCAATCATTTTATGTAAAGCACTTTGAATTGCCCTTGTGTATGAAATGTGCTATATACTGTAAATAAACTTGCCTTGCCTAGAGTATGACCTCCTAACTACAGTGCATAACTTCTCATCCAAACCTGCAGACGGAGAATTTAAATCCATTTCACCCATTAACGGTCTGAAGCACGCTGGACGTTTTAGCTGTAATTGTGACATTTAATGAAGTCATAAAGAGCATGCGTGGAGGATGGCGTTGCCATGGCAACAGAGTGACGCACACCTGCAGATGCCAGCCCATATGCCAGAGGGCTGCAGCCATGTTGGATTTTCCCGTGAAAACTCTTTTGAATGTGAAGTTTTCCAGAACAGCATCAACCAACACACATCTGTCCACACACTGCTCGCCTCGAGTCTCTTTCCTTCATATACAGTCATCCTAAAGAATATCTGCACTACAGTTTACACAACTGAACATCATTCTGACTATGTTTTTCTATGACTTAAAATGAACTGCTGCCATAGATTCACAAACAAAAGACAAAAGTGTAAAGATAAAAATATTAGTCTTGTTTGAAAGGCCACAGATGAAGGCAGCGTGTGTCATGAAGAGCTCACAGTGAGGTATATTTTAGGAAAGATCTTAATGTCAGCTGTGATATCCGATAAAACCTCTCTCTCTCTCTCTCTCTCTCTCTCTCTCTCTCTCTCTCTCCACGTCAGCGCTTGTTCAGCCCACTTATGGTGAGTCAGTCTCCCACACGCTGCACTCTCAGCCAATCAGAAAGCAGACTGCTTCCATAGCTGCCGTCACAGCCCTAGTGATGAACACACACACAGTCAGAATCTTTTTCGAGGGGAGGGTGTAGACACAAGTGTTGCTGTTGAAGGGGGAAAACCTGAGCCTGGTGTGTGTGCGTGCGTGCGTGCGTGTGTGTGTGTCAGGATTAGCTGTTAATTCATATTAAGTCATGGAATGAAGTAAGGCTCGCTCTTGGCCTGAACTCAGGAAAAGTTTGTCTGGTTCTTCATCATGTCGCCTCTCATTATTTATGTACATGTAGGCTCACGTGTCTCCACAGTCAACAACATCTTTACTGACAGACTTCAAGCAAATATCCTCTTCTGTTTTCTGAAGCCTGTGAAATCACATTTTGCATTGTTTACATTGCATTCTTTAACAAAGCACAGACGTTTGAAGAAGTTTGGTCTCTTCTGATCCATCCTACACAAATGTCATCGCATCATCTGTGGGAAATCACTGAGTATCGCTTATTGGCAGAGGAAAACCACACAGCACAGCAGACAAAGATTCTTTGTATGGAGAAACCAACGGAAAACAGGCTGGCCTGTAACCAACTCATAAACGTCCAATGCACTGCAGTCACACACAC
Organism: Triplophysa rosa; assembly: GCF_024868665.1. Classification (NCBI taxonomy): domain Eukaryota; kingdom Metazoa; phylum Chordata; class Actinopteri; order Cypriniformes; family Nemacheilidae; genus Triplophysa; species Triplophysa rosa. Next base: position 36,249,935 of record NC_079891.1, on the reverse strand, counting down.
ACACACACACACACATGGAAACTGGTGTGAATGGGGCGTCTGCATTGGTCCGGACGGTTGGTTCTGTAGGCGTTGGGTTGGGTGCTGGCTCGACATCTCCAGTACGGACACTCCTCTGCTCTCGGGAGGCTCTCAGAAGGCCATCCCATAATTCTGTGCCAGATGAGAGAATGGCATGAGAAACAGTACTTCTCTTATACTGGGTGGGACGCCCGGCAAGAGTGATTCTGCGTCTTCATTCACTGAACCACAACACATGACATGAGAGTTCTGATGAGAATCTATGAGCAACGGACACAAACGGGCTAAACAACATAACAGCTTTTCACACTGAAGGCGACTAGAAAGAACCGTCATTCATTTCCACACAGTTTACTGTAGAAACAGGCATTCAGAAAAGTGGATTGAGCTGCAGTGTGTTTATATGTGGATAAGATCCACTCACAACAGGTGACGTGACACTGCAGGTAGATTTCTGTAAAGCAGAAGCTTTCGTTTTTAATACATCGTGTGTTAAAGAAGCATTACTACACAAGTCGTTGTGCAGTAGCATGTTTGCCATCACAAGAATCATTTCATTCATTGAGCCTTCTGCTCAAAACACGCCCCACTTCCAACACTTGCGCTCATCAAAAGTGTTTGGATGGAATGATGTCCACATCACCTGTAGTGAACAGCTCTCGATTCTCCAGTGAAATGAGTTACATTTACAACACAAGAGATTGTTCCAATAAAACACCCCAAGTAGAGCAGATGCAATAAATGAAAATAAAAGACTTGAGTATTTGTCACACACACACACGCACGCACGTATGAATATGTGATGCAGCACTCACTTCAGATTGGACAGTGGAGGTTTTGGCAGACAGACAGGTCTTTATAACCGCAGGACAAACACACAAACGTTCAGATCCGCTAAGATGAGCAGAAGTGTGTGTCAGGCTCTGTGATCAGTGACATTTCCACACGGCCCGGAAGCACGGCTCGGCCCGGCCCGTCTCTCTCTCCTCCAAACACACTCCCGTGTTCAATCATTACAGCTGGTGTGAATGTCTCGTGTGTTCGTGATGTAACACAAGTGAACATAATCAGTTTTTCTTCAACGAGATAACCTGACGATGACATCCCAGCCACACTTTCATGGTCAAAATATGATGATATCATAGTCGGACACCCTACACAAAACTTAAATCTGATGCAAAACAAAGACTGTCGACGGTTCATTTCAAGATTTTCGTGAGTTGGGACACGTTCTGTATTCATGTTGATACGTCACTTGACAACCGTACACAGGCTACATCAGTTGATGATGCTTATGAACTACAGAAACATTATTTTCATCAGCTGTAGATGAGCACAAACTGAGCGATTGTGAGTTTGTACAGCCATCTGCTGTTCAGCAGCAGCACTGCATCACCGTCTCGTAGCTTTCCCTCAACAAATCACAGACGTACGGCCCCGCCGTGAACGACGTCTTGTAGTGCCATCCCAAAAAGGGAAAAATCACTCTCTCTCGCGCACCTTCTCTGGATCTGTTCCACATCTGTGAAATGATCTGCCCGCTGCTGTAAGATCAGCAGATTCTGTGGCCATCTGTAAGAGTCGGCTGAAAACACATCTCTTCCGTCAGCACCTGACCCATCAGTTATAAAATCCTTATAAAAAACCTTAGCTTTGTATACTGTGAGACCAGTTTTACTACACTCGTGCTTTTTCTCCTTATGTTGTTCCAATTGAAGAGTTTGGTTCCAAAATGAGATAACTACGGTTTCATTTTTTTTTCAAAAATCATGTTTTTGTTTTGTTTTATTGTGTTAGTTAGCTGTATTTGTTGAGTTATTATGGCCTAAATCAAAACAAACCAACTGCAGTTTGATAGATATTAATTGGAATGCACAATAAAAAAATATGATTTTTGACAAATGTTCAATTGCTTGTATTGTTTCACTCATTTGGATAAAAGCGTCTGCTAGACTACATGTAAATGTAAGTACAAATGTGTGAAGAGATCAGATCAACAGACACTAGAATAGAAGTGATTTCATTCAATCAAACAAGTAAACGGCAAGAATGAGATGAGATTCTATCAGAAGAAGATGAGGTGCCATAATAAACCTCACACAAGCAACTGTACGCTAAAAAGATCATCTTTAATGACAACAACAACGATTCTCTTTTAGAAAAGATGATTTTGATTTCTCTTCGAAATGAAGATATGGGAAACTGTTCAACACAATAAATGTTCCTCTACTCTCCTACCGTCTGCTATAAAAACCCTTAAAGAGCCGAAATGAAATCAAGTATTCTAATAAATGAAGAGATAAAGTGCAGATAAACTTCAATGAAATGATTATTTTGCTTGTTTTATAAACATGTTAAAACTCACGCGCGTACAGCAAATGTGTATTTATTTATGCTTTTGTTTTTCACATTGAGCTGAATGTGAAATATTACATTCAATCATTTTGTGTGCTTTATTCTCTCTTTAATGCAGATATCATCACATTCACCATCAGAGAAAAGATAAAAAACTGCAAACATGTCTGACTTTATTATATTAAGGCAGTTATTTCAGCTCGCTCAGGTGAAAAGATCTCTCTGATGTAAAGGCAGTATAAAGATCGGACACTTTAACACCAGCAAACCACTGTGTTGTGTATCAAACATGATCAGTTCTTTTAATAAATACACAACAAAGTTTCCATGAATCAAGAGTCACACAACTGCCGTTCTTCTGTTGTTTCTGGTACAAATGTGTAAATATAACAAGATAAATAAATGTGTCACGTATGTTTTCATATCTCATTGGCTAACAGAGTTTGATTTATATTTATAATGAAACTCCACGGGCCGGTTTCTCAGACGTTTCTTATGAGGTCATTTTTACAAACATGCCTTACCAAAAAAAAACACAAAACAATGGCACTGGTGTATTTGAAGATGTGTTGTTTTCAGTTTGAGTCTTGGACTAGATTTAAGCCCTGCGGCTGGTTGCATAAACTGCTCAGACTAGTCTTAGAAGTTAGTCATCTTTTTTTTCTTCTTCAAGACTGGTCATAACCTCTTAGATTGGGCTAATTTAAATATGAAAAGTAAGACTGATTAGCCCTAAATAATTGCTTGTAAGTGAGACTAAGTTTTTGCAACTGGGCCCTGCCCGGGAAACAGGCCCAACGAGTCTCATTGATGAATACAACACACAGACAAACCATAAGAAAATGAAACCCATTCTTTAAACTTATTTGAAAAAAGGTTCTCAATACATGTTTAAGCGAAACCACTTTTATTGTCTTATTTCGCTTTGAAGGTTACTTTCAAGGGCGAACGTGGTGGAAAACAAGAGAAAGTGGAGATTTGACCAAACACAAGTGAATAACAGAAGCACAAGACTTTAAGCTGAATGAAGGCTCATCCGGCCAGTCTCTGGGTCACCACCTCACGATACATGATGGAGATGTAAATGAAGAGGAGCAGAATGACAAAGAAATCGTCCATGAAGCCCAGCAGGCCGACCACACCTTCAGGGATAAAGTCCAGCGGAGACACCAGGTAAGTCAGCGCTCCCACCAGACACAGCAGAATCCTAATGCGAAACATCCAGAAGAGGCCGCCCACGGAGAACATCTCTCTGAAAGCGTGCCGGAGCAGCGTGGGCACATCTCGCAGGCGGTCCACAAGCTACAGCCATCACACAAACACATGAAATAATCATAAAGCTCATCAACTGCCGTCCAGTCTGTTTGCCTGGAGGTCTTCAACACGCTCGCTCATCCGAAATGTTCTCCTTCTCCTCCAGGACAACAGACAAGAATCTTGATGAATAATCGTGCACATTCTCAAAACACATTCATAGATCAAATAGATGAATAGACACCAGCAGAGAGTGAGGCGATGGTGTGCCGTAAACTGTCACAAGACCTCTGTAGACCACTTTGCCCGATGTAAACACCTGAAGCACTTACGGGTTCATTTTTATTTCTTTTATTACTACATCTTAAAGATATAAAGTTCAAATGTTTGTGTAGTGTTAAAACTGAAACAGGAAGTTCTTCTGGACCAGCGGGTTGCTTACGTTTTCTGAAGTGGTCTATATCATCCAGTATACTGTACAGACCTCTTCGAGCTGATTGGTTGGGTTACATGACCACGCTGCTCCCAAGTTCACTAAACTTCATTTGATCAACACCGTGCATGTTATAAAATGTGTCTTGCATTGTTGGCGAAACATTTCATAACATTCAGAAAAATGCTTTCATAACATAATAGGAATGTTAGCAGAACATCTGTTGGCGTTAGCTGGGAAAGCAGTGGCTTTGTGTGGGGCTGCACTGTGACTACAGGATCATTTGATGTCTTTTCACAAAAAACACACAAGCCAAAAATATAAATACACGGAGCAAAACCGCAATGAAAAAGAAAACGACATTTATACAATATGCACAGGAAAGTGACTCACCGAGCGGGGTTGTCCAGAGAACCTGCGGTTGTAATCATTGATGTCATTGACAATCTGAGCTGCTTCCACCTGTCCGTCTTGTGTCCGAGCGCTGCCGCTGGTGTCATGGAAAAGCGGGAAGAGCAGGGTCACCTGATCGACAGTTAACATGCGTCAGGTCACGTTCAGAACACCTCACTAGAGGCATTAAATGGTCTTGCGCCTCCATATCTCTCTGATCTACTCTGCTCCTACTCTCCTGCCCGGACCCTCAGATCATCTGAGCTTGGTCTTTTGTCCATTCCTCGTTTTCGGCTGTCCACTGTAGGTCATTTAGTGTTAATGCTCCTAAATTATGGAATTCGCTACCCCTTACACTTCGTAATATATCACCCTTGCCTACCTTCAAGACACAGCTAAAAACGTATCTTTTCAATATGTATTTTGGATAAGGTGGCTATATGTGGCCTTACGTGTTTGTAATGTGGATGTGGATGTGCAAATGTATGTATAGCACTATGTGAAGCGACCGTGAGCTATGGAAAGACGCTATATAAATAAAACTGCTTCTTCTTCTTCTCCTCACTGACCACAGCCATCAGCACACAGCACACGCTTGCTTTACCATTTGCCTGCAAATGGGGCAGTTGATCGCACCCAGCCAGGTTCCATAACGCCAGTACGCCACGATGCACGGACCTTCCGTTAAAGGAACAATCAAATCAATGCTCAGATACAATCAGAGTGTAAACGGAGCAATCTAAGAATGTACTGTACACTCCTCACCGCAGAACAGATGGCCGCAGTTAGTCTCCACGGGCAGAACGGCCTGCTGCAGACACACGGGACACGACATGTCCGAGTAGTACTGATGTCTGGACTCTGAAGCCGAGACCTACAGTAGAGGAGGAGAATAACCAGGCGCATGTGCTCACCACACACGCACACACACAGTGACCAGGAGCGCTAACATCAGGATGATAGAGCCACAGGTGCTCCAAATCAACATTAACATCTCAGTCCGTGTTCATTACTGTACCTGCTCGGTTTGAAGCTGCTCTCTCACCACACGCACATGTTCCTGATTCTCCGGATGAATCCTCTGCTGCTCATTCCTGACACATACACCGGACCACACGTTTACATCTAGCCATTTGCCATGCAAAGTAGACATTTTCATCAGTCCTCTGGGAATTGAACCCAGAGGAGAGAAAGGAGAGAAATGTCCCCTTTTGTGTTTAATGAGGAACAAGTCGTTCAGATTTGGAAAAACACGCTCACAGAACTTTCAGTTGACGGTGAATGATTCATTTGATACTATAGTGTAATGTCGCAGGTTTTGTAAGCTGGGTCTCTCTCACCTGCACAGCAACGTCACCAGCCCAGCGAGAAACGTCACGCTCAACACCAGAACCAGCAGGACGGGGTCACTCACACCTTCAATAAGAGAGCCTTCATCTGCAACCAAACGATTGGCGTCCAAACACTCGTTTCCGTCCATGACACCTGCTCATATCCACCACCTCTGAGTGCCACAACACACATAACAATTCATTACAAGAATGACTTTACGTTCGCAGAACTGATCCCGACTCAGCTCACAGATTCGTATCCTGCCCTCTTTAATCACTTACATAAGAACCCCGCCGCAGTTTCAGGCCTCAAGTGCACTTTTGGACAGAAATCTATCCTGTGCTGTGTGCTTGTGTGTTGTGTGAGTGAATCACTTCCGCATTGTTTCTGACGTCACCTGCCCCAACCGCCGTCCGTTTCACTGCCTGTCACATTTTGGTTTACAGTAGTGTTTTATATCTTAAAACATCACTTCTCCATTTTATGAAATCCATCATTCGCGTAACGTTAAACGTGCTCCTACTGTGGGGTTTGTCGTCAGCCGTTAGCTGTTCTGATGAATTTATGTCGGGCTTTAGCTGTCCTCATACTGCAGGGTGGCAGCTGAAGGACCCTTTGTGTCTGAAAAAATCACCTCAGTGTGAAACCGGTGAATGTTTGTTAGTAACTGCCGATTTATTTATTATTTCACCGCTTGAGTTCGACAAGATTCCACATACAACTGAACATTAATCGGGCTGTGAGCGGCGGGATCTCAGTTGAACACCGTTCTTACTTGATTTATTAACATCCGGCGATCAAACAAACAAACAGCGACGTATAAGTCCGAATTCAATCCGAATCTGAATATGAGCGAAACTCTGGGTCGAGTTGAAGTGTGTGAAAGTCTCTTGACATGGGTGAGTTACATGTTTTATCATCTGTATTATTCGGGATGAACGGCCTGTTAAACTCTTTGTTTTAGTTATGGGTTAACTTAACTTGAGTAAGTCACATTAAATCATGTAAAATCGGCGTTAGAAATGACGTGTCGTGTGTGTTTTGCTTTGCCTGCATTTTATAAACATGCATTTACAAAACACATGTAATGGCATGCTGTTCTACAAAATACTCCGAGTAGCTTGTCAGCGGCATGGTAACGTCACGCAAGTCCGTGAAGAACACTGTAAACATCACCGGAAGTAACCTTATTGTCATCTGATAGGTTCACTCACTGTACGTTTTATAAAAACATAGTTTTGTGGAATCAGTCTGTGTAAGCCAATATGAATAACATTCAATTCAACTTGTTTTTGTAAGTCGCGTCTGCTAAATACTTCAAAGTATTGAAGTGAAGTAATCAGAATCAGAATCAGAAGAGCTTTATTGCCAAGTGTGCTTGCACACACAAGGAATTTTCTTTGGTGTTGGAAGCTTCTAGTACAGACATTCAACACAATGACAATACAATATAATACGATTTACAGTCTAAAAGATTCTAAATTGTGCATATATAAAATAAAGACTATTTTACAGAAAATGGGGGATAATAACATATAAGAGACATTGTACAGGGTAGTATATAGTAGAATAAACATATTAACAGATTGTATGTACACTTGTGCAAATGGATAATGTAGTAAGTAGAGGTAGTGTTATATACATGTATACATAAGATGTAGATATAATAAGGCACTATAGTGCACACTATAGGAGTAGTGGAAGTGGAATATTGCTCTTAAGGAGCAGTTATCTGTTTAGGAGGGAGATTGCCTGGGGGAAGAAGCTGCTTCTGTGTCTGGAAGTCCTGGTGTTTGGTGCTCTAAAGCGCCGGCCAGAGGGCAGCAGATCAAAGAGTTTGTGTGCTGGGTGTGTGGAGTCAATGATGATTTTTCTTGCCCTGTTTTTCACTCTGGAATCGTACAGGTCCTGAAGTGTGGGCAGAGGAGCACCAATAATTTTCTCAGCACTACGAACTGTCCGTTGTAGTCTTCGTAGGTCTGATTTGGTGGCCGAGCCATACCAAACAGTAATTGAAGTGCACAGAACAGATTCGATGACCACTGAGTAGAACTGGGTCAGTAGCTCCTGTGGTAGGTTGAACTTCCTCAATTGACGGAGGAAGTATAACCTCTGCTGGGCCTTCTTTACAATGGAGTCTATGTGGGACTCCCACTTCAGGTCCTGAGAGATGGTGGAGCCCAGGAACCTGAATGACTCCACAGTATCCACAGTGCTGTCCAGGATGGTGAGGGGAGGAAGTGATGGAGGGTTCCTTCTGAAATCCACTATCATCTCCACTGTCTTGAATGCATTCAGCTCTAGGTTGTTTTGACTACACCAGGCAGCCAGCTGAGCAACCTCCTTTCTGTAGGCAGATTCATCACCGTAAGATTGTGATAAAAACTTTTCCTCAAACACACAGTGCTGTTGAAGTGAAACTGATTTCGGATCAGTTGATCTGTGCACACTGATATATGGATGCTATTGATCACTTCATTGTCTCTTCACGTTCCATGTGTTTATGATCTCTACAGTGATGCGTGTTCTCATATGCTTTGGGTTTGTGGGTCTGTGCTGGTCACTCATGTAACTGTCTTTGAGGAAACAGTGATGCTGTGGTAAGTGTGTTGTGTTGTGGTGTTCGGAACCTGATGTGTCCTGAGGTCAGTTCTTGTCACTGGCTGTAATAGCCAGTGTTTATATCTGAGAACATGTGACTGCACATCATCATCATCCGGCCGATTGCAGCAGTGACCCTTTGAGGAGGAGGAAGTACACAGGAACAGTGTCACAGCAGTATGCGACTTGACATCCACTCCTAACTTCTGTCAGTCATAAAGTGAAGATTGAGTGTTGGTGTTGACCGTCCGCCGCCTCCATGCCTCTGGGTAACGCCACAGACTCTCTTGTGATTGGACAAAACAAGGGAGGGCTGCAGTGATATGCTGTTGATCTGTGTTGTTAACACTTTTCTGAAACGGCATACGTCACTGACGTGAAGCTGTAACAGCAGTGATTTACTATGTTCTGTGCTCCCAGTGTTCGTGATGCAGTCATCGTGGACGTCACGTGACTGACCCGAGCTGATTATCTCATTGGGTTATTAGTCATCTACGTGCTTTAAAGTGCTGAATAAGGAAAGTGTGAGATCTGATCAGTGTCTTATGCTTGACAAACTATTGTGCATATTTATTATCCAGGAAAACTAGCAGCAGTCTCTCACACCCAAACACACACGCTGACGTCTTACATTCCACACATATGTGCTGTGAGAGTTTCTCTTCTGACCTGATGTCATGTAAAGAAGTTCCTGGGGTTGATCTGTAATGAAAGATGTCTGTGGGTGTGGCTTCCTGTCACTCCTGTATTTACTGCTCTGAGATCTGTGCTCGTTGTGAGCTCATGTGCGGAGTTTTCACTGGGATTTAAATAGGGATGCACGATACCAGTATCGGCCCGATACCAAGCTCATGTACTCGTAATGACACACCGATACCAAAGACCGATACCTCACGTGACATACATGGAGCCCTATGATTTGCGCAATGTGGAAAACGCAGACGGAATAGAGGAATCCAGGCATAAAAGCAGAATTTGCTGTACAACACGGAATGGCATGGAATCTGGCAAATGTATTATTTCATAACAAGAAATTAGCGCTGAACAGCTAACGTAACAGTTAACGAAATATTCAGATACTGTTTAAATATGTATTCTGCTTGTTTTGCGTTACCGTGTGTGAAAGAGTGGTGCGGTTGCGGGTACTGAACGCTTGTGGAGCTTTCAGCGCCAGCGTTTCACTGCACGAGGACACAAACACATAACAAACACCATTTGCAGCGACGGTCAAAATAAAAGTCCGGTTGACTTGAACAAGTTATAATACACTCACATTTTACCACACCACCCCCCTTGAATTTTTTATAATTCAACCACAGAGTATATTGTTTCCTTTAGCAAACTGAAGTAAATGAGCTAGTAAAATTGTGCTACTTATCATAAAAAAATGAACTTGATTTAAAAATAGTACTTAAATTTCAGTAGACCTAAAAACAAAAGAAAAAAAAAGTACCAGTAAGATACTGGTTTATTAACATTATTGTACATTATACAGGCATCGGTTATAGGTATCGGTACTCGGTCTTTAAAAAATGGTATCGGTGCATCCCTAGATTTAAACTTCCAGATCTTCCTATTTACTAGAAATTTGAGACTAGAAGTTGAAGAAGAGCGAGGACTACACGCAGCGCAGGTGTATTTTGATGGAATAAAGAGTGAAGAACAGATGATCTGTTATTATTATGTGTGATCTGTTTACTGATATACTGTCAACTCAAATGTGTCCTGACATCATGTTGCTTTTCTTTATAAGAGCGAGAAAAGTCTTTCGATGTTGTCTTTAGATTTCCTCACATGTGTTGGCCATGCGTGCTCACTTTAAGTCAGGCCGATGGCTCTTGTGGAACATAACAGCTGGCTGTTTACTGTTTACATAAATACACGCAACAACACACAGTTTTGTTTCATTAGTGTGGTCATATTTGTTTTTGAATAATACATTTAGGCTTGCTTTTTTATTCTGTTGCGTTTATGTATTGTTTAATTTGGTTGTATTGTCTTTTTCCACCTTCAGTGTAATCCTTTTTCCCATGATTAATATTTCCCTAGTAACCTTATTGTTACGTGGATATATTTATGTTTTATATTTGTAAGCTGCTTTGCTTTGGCTATGTTACATAAACAGTAAAGCTATCTGATGACTCCATAACAACTGCAGCATTTTCCCTCTGAACATCATTTAAAGGAAAAATATAAATCTGATGTGGTCACATGATTTATATTTGTATCCCCGGGCGCTGCAGTGATAGCTGCCCACTGCTCCGGGTGTACGTGTGTTCACTACTCTCTGGATGGGTTAAATGCAGAGGTCACATTTCGTTGCCTTGTACTTGTACATGTGCAATGACAATAAATTGAATCTAAAATCTAAAAAAAATGATAGAGACGTTCTTTCATCGCAACAAACGTAGTGTCTTTCTCTTCATTGTTTTGACGTAATTGAAAATCTGCTCATTACACACACACACTTAACCCTAGCTGATGGGACACATGTGTTTGTTTGTGTTACAGATTCAGACGTTTGGTGTGGAGGCTCCATGTTCATCAGTAGATGATCTGACCAGTGGAATGGCCATGGCACAAGTTCTACAGAAAGTGTGAGTTTTGTGCGCGCGATGATGGTTCACTTTAATGATGTACATTCGTTGTCCATTCAATGATTGGAAATGTCCTAAAGCTGTAGTGTGGAGGTTTTGCTTCTTTATCTACATCTCTGTTGAAACACAAAACAGTCTTCGTGGGTTTGTGTACGGCACTGCTGCACTGTGCGGATGAATCTGATTGTGTAGGTTGGGTTTGTGAGTGGATTTATCAATCATTGTACATCACTGTGACAGTAAGAAGTCACACAATTTCAATTCTGAATGACTGTTGTATAAACCGCATTCACACACGTGTTAAACTAGCTGTTTCCTCTCCTTTCTCTTCATGGTCGTGACATCATTACGCAAACAGGAACTGCTGCAAACTCAAATTATTTAATTCTATTAACAGAAATTATAAATCATTATTATTATAAGCTTACTGTTGTGCATTAGGGTAAGATAAGACGATGGTTTGAAACACTGATCTGTTTATGATTTCTAAAAAAGGTGTGATTTATAGTTACGGTGTTGTGGTTTAGCACTGTTGTTGTGTGTTTTGTGTGTCTCAGTGATGCTATGTACTTCACTGACGCTTGGATCGCTCGAATTAAAGCTGATGTTGGGGACAACTGGAGGTTAAAGGTATAGATCCATTCTGAAAATCACTTTTCCTTATAATGATTGTCACAAAGGCATGTTCCAGTCTTTATTACATTTCACGCTTACACCGGCGTCTTTTATTCAGGTCAGCAATTTAAAGAAAATACTGAAAGGTATTCTGGATTACAACCATGAGGTGAGACATGTGCTCCGGTTCGATACTGTTATGTATTAGCCAGAAATCATTGGAGGAGTTAATGTGTGATTGGTGGACACTGCAGGTGTTGGGTCAGCAGATGAATGACTTCACTCTTCCAGACGTCAGTCTCATTGGAGAACACTCAGATCCCGCTGAACTGGGTCGGATGTTGCAGCTCATTTTAGGCTGTGCGGTGAACTGTGAACAGAAACAGGGTAAGTCACTGTCTGTGTGGGTTCACCTTGATGTAAAAACAGGGTTATTACATGTTAACCTTGCTTGACGTAAGCTTTCAGTCATTTAGTAGAATGGAGTTAGGTTAGGGTCATAAACAGCTTTTCAAAAGACTCCAGTCACGTGGAGAGAAAAGCTTTTATATTTTGAGCTTATTTAGGAAAACATTGTTCCTCTAATAAATCAATCAGTATGAACTATGGTCGTTCAAAGACTAATAAACATTAACGGTTGAATCTGTTTTCATGGATGATTAGGCATGGGCCGGTATGAGATTTTGTCGGTATGGTAACCTTAAGCCAAACTATTCCGCTTTTTCGTGGTATTGCGGTTGCAGCTTTAAAATGTGTTATTTTAAATGTGTGAGTAAAAAACATTGAACACAATAGATTTGATTTTTAAGCAACACAAAATCTTTGGAACAGTAGTAAACATGAGCAGTATGTCAGGTTAAATCAGTGCTTCCCCAACATTTTGAAAGCAGGGCACCCCTTTGTAGTCTTCTTTTGAATGCATTTCCAGTCATCCATACATATACATAAATAAATTAAATGAAGATGAGCAAACAACTAATTAAGCATAAACAAAATAGCACAGAACCTGATGGATTCCTGCACAAAACATCTCATACCTTTGGAACGGTATAACAGAAACTTTTAGTGGTTTTTAAACCGTGGTATACCTTGGCATCGGTATTCGGCCCATGCCTATTGATGATACATCTTCCTGTGAAGCTTTATGACCTTCTGTATGAAAGAAGGTTTGTTTATTCCAGAAATCTGTGTGTGTGTGTTTTAGAATATATCCAGACCATAATGATGATGGAGGAATCCGTCCAGCACGTTGTCATGACGGCCATCCAGGAGGTCAGCAGCTCATCTCTCTCTCTCTCTCTCTGTTGTGTGACTGTGATGATTTCTGTCATGAATGTGTATTCTCTGTTACCCACACACACACGCAGCTGATGAGTAAAGAGACGCCCGTGTCCGCAGGCAGTGACTCTTACATAGTTCTGGAGAGACAGGTGAGGCTCTATCACTGGATGGTGTGATGTTATTGTCAGCATCAGATGTCTGTAAAGAGTCTTTCTGTTTGTTTGTTCAGTTGAAGAAGACGGCAGAGGATCTGAATGACGCTTTATCCACTAAAGAAGAAGTCGCTCAGCGCTGTCATGAACTCGACATGCAGGTGTTGATCTGCTCACTCACTCACTGTGTGTCTGTTCTACATCTTCACTAACCATCACGAGTCTGTACTGATTCACATCATCATCATCATCATCATCATGAAATGGTTCCTGAGCACACATCATTGGTCTCACTGTTTTCTTTTATGAATTGATATTCATAAAAGTTCATAAAAGTATAATTCTATACATAGCCAGGGTATTGTTGTATGTGAGGTGGTGTTGTGGATTCTTTCCTTTGTTTTTCTGTGGTAACTTCTCATCCTCTTGCTTTTGAAGGCGTACCTCGTCCAAGAGCAATGAGATAGACTGAGGTTAGAATTTGTTGAGCTAGAGGAGAGGGTAAATCTCTTTCATTTCTTGTTCTGGTTCTCATCTGCTTTATAACACCCCAGAGTGACGTACAGGCACGCTGTGTGTGTGTGTGTGCGTGCGTGCGTGTGCTGTCACCCCACAGACTATAAACTTATTCTCTTTGGCCCAATGGTTCCCATGGCAGCAGCTCTGCTCACCCACAAGTCTTTGCAGCAGCATGAGATGCCATCATGGGCAAGACAAGTGATCTGCAGATCTTTAGCAGGCCGTAGTGCTTCATATGACAGATCAGAGATCAGTTTGAGTGCTATAGTGCTGTCATGTGCAAGAATATCATACATGTGTATTTTAACATGTGACGGCTGCTTTGCTTGAGTTCACAGTGTGTGTGTGTTCATGTTTGTATATCCCGGTGGGGACCTAAACCTGAATACACACCAACACATGGGGACTCGTGTCACTGTGGGGACCAAAATTGAGGTCCTCATGGGCACAAAAGCTTATAAATTGTACAGAACGATATTTTTTAAAAATCTAAAACTGCAAAAAGTGTTCTATGATCTTTAGGTTTAGGGGTAGGGTTAGGGGATAAAATATACAGTTTGTACAGTATAAAAAACATTACGCCTATGGACTGTCCCCACGGAGATAGTAAACCAGACGTGTGTGTGCGTGTGCGTGTGTCAGGTGGCGGCTCTTCAGGAGGAGAAGAGCAGTCTGCTGGCTGAGAATCAGGTGTTAATGGAGAGACTCAACCAATCTGACTCCATCGAGGATCTGAACAGTCCGGCCGGCCGCAGACACCTGCAGCTGCAGACCCAACTCGAACAGCTGCAGGAAGAGACCTTCAGGTGAGATGACATCAGCGCTCACACCCACCTCATGCACAATAAAACTTGAGGAGGACGTGCATGACACTGATTTTACCGCCGTGTCCTCACAGATATACTGAGCTGTCTGTGTCCACACTGAAAGTGTGAGTGACTCGTACCGCTTTTCCACCGGGGCCGAGGATGGCACCGTTCAGAACCGGCTCGCGTTTCCACTGGCAGGGAGCAGAATCCTCTACGTCAATCCCAGTTCATATTTTTTCCATGTAAATTTATATTTAAAGTGAGTAATATGAAATAGAACGATATAAAACACAACAGTGCTTCCTGTCATTTCCCGTTTTAAAATAGTCATACGTGATTTAGGCAACATATGCCTACTCTGATTATTCTTACTGTTTTTTAATAAAATGAAATATGATATAAAAAACAATCTATTATTAGAACGTGTAAGATGTTTGTTCAATACGTAATTTAAAAGCAAATGATTTGGTCAAAAGCACAAGGAAGCACTTTAATACAAAGTTCAATCAAAAATATCAAGTTATGAAACTTAACTTTGCCTTCAGTCAAGCGATTTGACCAGGTACAAATAACAGATTTATAAGGCATGATATTATAAGTATATATCATGTTTAACCGCTACAGATATCAGACATCAGAGGCAGCGATGAGTTTCAGAAGGACTGCATGAGCGCCGAGCACTCGGTGGTTGCGTGGAGCTCACATCTCTGAAAACATCCAAGCTCATTTTAAAACAGACACCATCTTTATTAACCGACCACAGATTTTAACTTTAAACACGTACATTCTCGCCTAAATAATTCTTTAAAATTCATTTAGTAACATAATAACAATAATATTACGAACACTGTACAGCTTTCTTGCTCTGTTGCCGTTTCAAACTGCAGTATCCAGAGAAAGCTCCTCCTACTGACAACGTAGGTTCCCTAGTTCGAGACCAGCAAGGTTTCGGGGCCAGATCGGAACCAATATCTTGGCACCGGCCCAGGAATTTTTGGACTGGAAAAGCGCGGCCCGGTTGCCATTTGGGCTCCGGCACCTATCCAGCCCCGGTGGAAAAGCGGTATCAGTGATTTTGAGTGGTCACGCACAGCTAGTGAGCTTTTGGACCAATGAGAGTTCATGATGGGCGGGGCCACAGGAATAAAAACAGCAGTGTGTGAATGAACTTGTGTGATAGTGAAGTTGAATAAGAGTTTATGAAGTACAACACCACAGCATCCAACAGGACCTGACTGAAAACACCAGTAGTGTTTATGGTCCTGACTGACAGTGGATACATTGTCAAATATTTGACCGGGACGTGTTCTTGTGACATTCACTCGGTTGTCAGTTAAAGAAACATCGAGACTTCAGTTTTAGTGAAATGTTTTCCTCAGACGTCACCTGTCTGTCTCTGTGTGTTTCAGACTGGAAGCAGCTAAAGATGATTACCGTATTCGATGTGAGGAGCTGGAGAAGGAGTTACTGGAGGTCAGGGGTCAAAACGAGGACTTGACCTCTCTGGCCGAGGAGGCGCAGTCACTGAAAGATGAGATAGATGTTCTCAGGTGAGATACAGACCGGAGGTCAGAGGTCAGGCGTCAGGATGAACTCTAAACTGTGTGTGTGTGCACGTGTGTGCGTGTGTCAGGCACTCCTCTGATAAGGTGTCGAAGCTGGAGGCTCAGGTGGAGGTGTATAAGAAGAAGCTGGAGGATCTTGGAGACCTGAGACGTCAGGTGAAGCTCTTAGAGGAGAAGAACACCAGCTACATGCAGAACACAGTCACTCTGGAGGAAGATCTGCGTAAAGCCAATGCCACACGAGGACAGCTGGAAACCTACAAGAGACAGGTGTGTGTGATGAAGAAACTTCTTGTTTTACTGAAGTCATGTTAAAAACAAATGTCTGGCTGTTAATACTGTCGCAAACCTCACTTCTGCACCAGCTATAAAGGGCGGGGATGAGCAGTTTTCAATCATTTCAGATTCAAATATTCCTGTATTTAAATGAAGTTCATGATGACGTCATTTGTTACGTTTTATTTAGTCACAATTTCACATCAAGCTTATAATTATCATTAAATATTCATATCGCATGAATATTGTATCCTGTATCCCAATTCTGTAGCGGTATAACTTAACCCTGTGGTGACGCAGTTTTTTATTCGTTTGAAAAAACGAATATTCGAATAGCATTTTTAATATTCAAATAATTATTGCGGATCGAATATTTGAACATTCGGGCACATCCCTAATAAAGGGTTTGTAAAATAGAACGGTTTAATCCAACTGGCACTGAGCAAACATCTGTGGACTCTAGACAGCTGAATAATGAACCTCACAAACTAAAAACTGTGAGCGTTTTGATTTCAACCAATTATCAAGAACTCATTCTGCAGTGGTGTCACCAAACACACAATAATGCTCAGGAAGTGACCTCATGACGAGTGATGTGTTTTCAGGTGGTGGAACTTCAGAACAAACTCTCTGAGGAGTCCAAAAAAGGCGATAAGATGGAGTTTGAGTATAAGCGTGTGAAGGAGAAAGTCGACTCTCTTCAGAAGGACAAAGATGTAAGACATCTTTATTATGCGTTTTCTCACTCGTTACACACGATGGGTTCATCTTTGTTTAGATGTTTTGTGTCTTACTCCTCTCTTTCTGTGTGCGTGCGCGTGCGTGTGTGTAGAGGATGAGAACAGAGAGAGATTCTCTGAAGGAGACGATTGAAGAGCTGAAGTGTGTGAAAGCTCAGGAGTCTCAGCTCACATCAGGTGACACATTCACTCATTTTAAACAACACAAGGAACGCACAAAAAATACTATTAAAACAATGAAGAGCCGTGTGTTACACTGATTTACATTTCATCTTTCAGGCCTTCATGGAATTTATTTGACTCAATACACAACAATAATAGATAGAAAACAAACTGAACAGAGCGTATAAGCGGATGATACCGTGGGTCTGATCAAAAGTGTTTTCCTCAGGTTTGGTGCCACTCGGAAGTAACGAGCCGTCCGATTCGCTGGCTGCAGAAATTGTTACACCAGAGATTCGGTATGTGACAGACACACAATCGCAGTTCTGAGACGGGCTCGTGCAGGCAACACACGTTTCTCAGAGCTTTAATGCATCTGATTCCGTTTCATGTGTTGATGTTCACAAACGGCGGATCTCCTTTCACACCGCTTGAAACATTCACTCAAGAGCTTTCTAGTGTATAGATTCACTCACGCTCATAATCTCTCTCACAGACTTTAAACGACATGAGCAGCTGATGCTAAAACACAATTGAAATGACTTCCCATCACTACGTTCAGGCTCATGTGTTTGTTGGATTCATTTGTTAAGAATCCATTCCTTCGGTTAGTTTAACTTCTTGTCCGTTCCCTCGTGTTGATATATATTTCATATCATTGGTATTTTCTGCGTGTCTTTATGAAGCTACTAGGAGTTTTCAGAACTATGATCAAATGGGGAGAAAAGGAGACAGCATGAACAAGTGACTCGCTGAATAAACCTGAGCGACCCGCTCCATAAAGTGTGTGTGTGCCATCAGGCTGAATGTCTGGTGTTCAGGTGTGTGATTATATTGTGGTGTTGTTGTTGTCAGGGAGCGTCTGATTCGACTGCAGCATGAGAATAAGATGTTGAAGTTGGCTCAGGAGGGATCAGATAATGAACAGATCGCTCTGCTCACCAGCTTACTGGAGGACGCCAACAGCAGAAAGAATGAACTGGAGACAGAGAGCAGGTCACTACAACACACACACACACACACACACACTGTGACACACTTTAACGTGTGTGCGTGTTTGTGTGTGTCATCAGACTAGTGAATCAGAGGTTACTGGAGCGTCAGTCTCAGGTGGAGGAACTGCAGAAGTCTCTTCAGGAACACGGATCTAAATCAGATGATGTGAGTGGGGGGGTCACGTGTGTGATGTGATGTGGATCTCACCTGTACTAACATTCTGCTGTGTGTGTGCACATGTTTACTAATGTGATGTCACTCATGTTGTAGCTTGATCCTGGCATGCCATTGGTCGTCCTGTCAGTTCTGTGTGGAGGGTGATGACATCATCAGAAGCACGCGTGTGTGTGTGTGTGTGCGCGCGTGCATGTGCGCGTGCGTGTGTGTGTGCGTGTGTTTGTGTGTGTCCCCATTACCATCACCATCTCACTTCATGCACTGATACCACTTGTTGCGTCTCGTCTTTTCTGTGTGCTCTCTCTCGCGCTGTGGTGCGTGTGCTTGTCCTCTGTTGAGCTCTCTTCATCATTTCTCTCTGAAAGCAAAGCACTGTTGCATGATGGGTGATATTTGATGGTCAGATGGCTCCTGCATGACTCCCGACCGCAGCGTTCATCTCTGTACTGCTCATCATCACTCTGACGTGTCTTTCACTGCATTACATGAATGTCTTATGGAAAGGGGTTTGATGTATGCCATGAGATGTGAGGATGTGATGTCATTGGTGTTGGTTGTAATCTGCTGTGACATCACAAATCTCTTTCTCACTGCTGCTTTACACTTTCCTCAGTGAAAGACTGCACAGAAAATGCTTGTTTCATTCTCTGTCCATCAGGGGGCGCTTCAGTGTCAGAACGAGCTTGAATGCATCAGTTAGTTTGTGTGACTTCTTCTGTTTTCTCTCTCTCTCTCTGTCTTCAGTCTGCTGTAATGAAGAGGAAATGTCAGGAACATCTGTGAGTATCAGACATCATCCCGAGCATGTACTGATGATGATGATGTCAGAGGTCACACAGTCAATGTGCTGTTTGTCTTTGCTCTTCAGAGAGAAGTTAAGAGATGTGTCTAATGAACTACAGAAGAAGAGTTGTGTGATTGAAGATATGGAGAGCAGAATGTTTTCCAGCGGTGAGACTCATCTGTGTGAAATAGCTGCAGTGAGTGTGTGTTCAGACGCTAATGCTAATGATGATCCTCGCTTGACCATTTCAGCTCAGACCATTGAAGAACTGGAGGAAGCGCTCAAGAAGAAAGATGAAGATATGAAACAGATGGAAGAAAGATACAAGAAATACCTGGAGAAAGCCAAAAGTGTGCGTATAACATTACACACTCTTCCTTGTGCGTGCGTGCGTGTATGTGTGTAATGTTTATTTGGGTGTGCAGGTGATTCGGACTCTGGACCCCAAACAAAATCAAGGTTCTGCTCCTGAAGTTCAAGCCCTGAAGAACCAGCTGCAGGAGAGAGAGAGAATGCTGCACTCTCTAGAGGTCACACACACACTTACAATAAACACACACACACACACACACACACTGTTACTGTTACCATACGTGACTGAAGTGTGTGTGTGTGTGTGTGTGTGTGTGTGCGTGTGCGTGTGCGTGTGCGTGTGCGTGTGCGTGTGTGTGCAGAAGGAGTACGACAAGACAAAGTCTCAGCGAGATCAGGAGGAGAAACTCATTGTGTCTGCCTGGTACAATATGGTGCGTAAAAACCCAACTTCAGTTCAGCTGAGAGACGCTCCCGATCACGTGACCACATCAGATAAACACTAATGTGAAGGAGCACCTACTCACCTGTCAATCAATCAATCACACTGTCGAGATGGTGTCTCTGTTAGGTCAAGAGAATGTGTTGTGTGTTTATGTGTGATGTTGTGTTGTTGTCTCAGGGAATGGCTCTGCAGAAGAAAGCGGCTGAGGATCGATTGGCCAGCACGGGATCGGGTCAGTCTTTCCTGGCCCGACAGAGACAGGCCACCAGCGCCCGCCGGGCGTATCCGGGCCACGTGCAGCCCACCGCAGCCAGGTAGAACGTCCTGCGCTGCCTGTCGCCATGGCTACCCTCACCACAGCACCACTGTAGCCAATCAGGACACCTCCTTCCTCCGACTCATTCTCTGAACTGATGTGTGGTATCTGACAGAGCTGCTCTGTGTTTCACTCCGGTTCTCTGTTTTCAAGACGAGATGCTGCTCCGCTCAACGTTAACCCTGTTTATATGCATCAAGATAACAGACAAAGGCCAAGCGGCATGATGCACACGCTCCTGTTTTTATTCTCTATTCTACAGATGCATGAACCGCAGGACAAACATCAGAATGTTTGCCAGACAAAAGTTCAAGCCATATGTTTTATTTCGTTTTTGCAGATCATGTTCATTTGAATATTTTTAAGTATAGTTTTGGAGTATATTTTATAGTGTCAGCTTTAATTTCGTCTGGACATCTGAAAGATCTTCTGTTGTTCTGAATTTTTCCTCCTCTTTCTCACGTCTCTTTTATTTGACGAGTCATTAACGCAAGAAGCAGTGGGTTACAGTGCATTTTATAACAGCTGAGGGCGTTGTGGCACGACGTGAAGCGGAGTCATTAAACCCCCTTTAGCTGTTAATAAATAAAATGCTCTTGTAACACATGGCTTCACACGGCTTATTGCTTTTAGACAACGGTTATTCCATGTGTGTAGCAAGGTTTCATAAAATAAAGTAAATCAAGTGCTATTTAGGCTATGTAATGGGGTCAGCCGTTATAAATCGGGGTATTTTATAACAGCTTAGAACTCTGCTCAACCAATCAGAATCAAGGACCAGAACTGACCGTTTTATAATAAGACGTTTGTATCTATGCATCGAAAGAGTCTGTGTTTGAAATCTTTGATGAACACGATTGTTAGACATGAGTTTGAAGATCTTCATTGTTGGTTTTCATTCACTGCGCCTTCATTTTACACACAGCACACATTCTCATGATGAATCCACATCTGTGATGTCATCATGGCTGTCATTCAGACACCTTCCCAACAACATTTATCGAAAAACATGAAAACTGAAGACTTTAGCCTGATGTTCAGCATCTCGTTGTGAATCTGCTTTTTTAATAGATTAATTTTCTCTGAGAACAAAAGCATTTGATTGTTATCCCCACATTGCGGCCCTACAAACACAAGAGCATCATCAACACATTTGTACATTCTGAATGTGGAGTAACTAACAGTGAAATGTGTTTGACTGACAGATGTCCATCTCCTCTTTTCTAGTGATGTTAAAGCATGACCAGCAGGGGGCGGGGCTACATGACTTTTCGTTTAACTCATCCGTACCCACTAACACATCATGAACTTCTAACCGCTGAAGCCGTGTGGTACTAACACGCCCCTGTGGTCACATGACGGGTCAGTGAGGTGTCAATCATTCTGTCATGTGTGTTGTCTTTAAAACTGACCTGTGATCAGTGTCAGAACCTGACTTGCAGAACGATGATCTTTTTGGTTTTCATCGGACATCTCCGCATTTGTGTTTTATTGTTTTATAATCTGTGTGGAATTGTGTGACAGTATTTGATCTGGAGTTACTGACAGAAGATTGAGTCACTGTGCCTTCACTCGTATTTATTGATTCTGTCTTTATGGTTCGGCTGCTCTGATGGACGTGTGTATCTGACAACGCAGTATTTCCACTCACAGCTGTCCTATGGACACGTCTGATCTGTTACCGACAGTGTTGCAACCGCTTCTTTTTTTGTGTGAGATCAGTATGTGCGTTTTACTTTAGATATGATGTTGCTCAGACAACTTTAATTTGAATTCTGCTGCTGTTTTCCACAAGTAAATTGATGAATATTCATTCTCCAGCATATATATATATATATATATATATTTGTGTTTGTGTTGTTTTTAATGCAGGATTTTAATATTTCAGTTTGTATTAGAAAGAGGTTTTTCAGAGGGTCATATAAACTTCTCTCGCCTGCACCAGATGAACATTTTGGAAAATACAGTTACAGTTTTGTTTTTATTCTCTCATTACATTTAGCTGATATGTAGTTCGGATGCTTCTTTCAACTTGCCAAGTTTTATATTGTTTGTATAGAATATGTACATGCTGTATGTGAGGCAGTTTTACAAGAACGGATGGATTATTAGATGCAATTCATGCTGTGTCTTCATTAAAACTCTTTTGAGGAGTTTGTGCTTCCAATGCTACAAAACTGTACAGTTGTTGTTCAAGTTGTAAATAAAGCTTGTATAAAAGATTCATGATTGAAAATTGGCTGACGTTTGTATTATTTGCATTATCTCGTTTGAATGTTGTTCATTTAACACTTGATGTTGATGTTTTCTCTGTCCTCTCCATTATCAGTAAACCAGAAGGGATGAAGTTTCAGAAGATCCGGAGAGCGTAGAGCGAAAACTAACATTAGTGCTCAATGTTGACCTTTCAGATGTTCTGATTTTAGTGTTTCGTATTTGACTAAATCAAAGTGTCCTCGGGTTCATATGAAACTTTCCGGAAGGAAGGAGCACAAGGAATGGAGTTTCCTTTGCTCTAAACTCAGTCATTTAAAAAAAAGTCAGAACAAATTTTGCCATCATTGAAAATGTGTCTTGATAGTGAATCTGACTGGTTGAGCCTCAGGAGATTGCGATTATGGTTGGTGTTTATTTTGAAGAAAGCATGAAACCCCAACAGACACCGATAAGGATAAATCTGAGAATATTAATGGAGCAGTGGCAGATTCTCGAAACTTATTGTTTGTTATCTCAGACGTGGCACAACTTCACAGCCGTGTGTGTGTACTTTTGGCTTCAAACTCTGTTAGCTCTGATGAATGCGTGTATATAATGGGTTTTGTGCCCCAGTTCTGTCTGTTAAGTGAATGATTGTGTTTGTGGGAGATTAGAAATACATGTGTAAAGCGTCTGAGATTTGATGTATTTGTCGCAGAGGTGAGGGATCTTTCAGATGAAAATGTGAGTAATAGTTCTAGTGAAGGGTTTACAGCGCTGTGTAGGCCAACACCGGTCATTCATGCGATGATCTGTCGTCATCTGCAGCCAAACCCGAATCTTGAACAAATCCTCCTCTGCTGTAATAGAGTGAAGAGTGTATAGGCTTTCATTCATTTGGCAAATGTCAAAATGTTTTTCACAGGCTCGGCTCTTTCTTCACTGGTAGAGCAATGCATCGACAGTCCCATGCAGGGAACACACAAACTACACGTATACGGTGAATGCGTAAATGTCATTTTCATCAGTACAAACTGAACCATGTAAACTACAGCGAAAGAGAGCAGTAGACTCGGTCCAGAGGTCACAGAAGCTCAGAGTTTGGTCTCGGGGTTGAATCATTATTTTGATGATGACTGCCTGATTCAAGCTGCTCACAGGAAGTTTTGTTTGACGTGGTCAGACACAGAAATGACACACATCGATTCTACTGCATTTGCCTCTGTGATTCATATTTCACACGTTTTTCGTCATGATCAATTTAAAGAGCGGATGTAACGTGTGAGATCCCTGAGGTGTGGTTTATGTCGCTTTAACCAGTTTTGACAAACCCAAAACCTTCTATGAGCCGCAGTAACATTCCTGTAAGATACAATCAAGAGTTCACATCTCAGAATGTCTATTAATATTCATCTGTCTGCTTTCTCTCAGTGTCCTGCTGGGTTTTTCCACAGCTCCTCAGAACTCTCGCAAGAACTGAAACACTTTCCGGCTGATGAGAAATCTTGATAACGTCTCTGTGAGGTTCAAATATCCATTAAATGAAAACCAACATAACATAACATATAACATAACATGTCTCGTCTTTCTGTTTGCAGGGATGTGCTATACATGCTTGTTCAGGAAAATGCTTTTAGAACGAGACCCAATGAAGACCCAAAACCAGCACCGTGAATAAAATACGGCTGGAAGAATAAGGGGCGAGTCACATTTCCGCGAGCCGCGCTGCTTTCTCATGCTGTGAGCGTGCGGCATTGTGAAGTTGAACTATTTTCATCTCGATGCGGCGCCGACGCGCCTAGAAAAACGGGAGCGTCGCACCGCATGCGCATCGCGACCGCGTTGCTCCCTATTTGTGCGCGCTTGCCACGTGTCTACATTTAAAATAACGAACTTGCGCGTGCAAAAGATGCGAAATGTGAATCGCCCCTAATGCAGACAGGGCGGGAAGAACTGCTTTTCACATCATGATCGTCTTTATTAAATGAATATGTCAACTCTCTGTTCATGACACAAAAGTCAAATCACCTGCTGAAAGATTTGAGTAAATAATTCACTTTAGAGATCATACAGTGTGAAAGAACAGACGTGTTTTTTACTCGTGTGTTCATTTAAATTGTAGATTCTGAACCTCAGAGAATCTGCTGATATTTTAGGGTTTTTTTTATGAATTCTTTCTGAATTACTGTTGCACTTTAATGTGTGTGATGGTCATGTAAGTCATTCTGATATTCTGCTTTGGTTTTAGTGGTCTGTGATGAAACGTCTGTGAGCTGCTCGAGTGTCTTTGAGAATAATGATGGTGCGTGCGTGCGTGCGTGCGTGCGTGCGTGTGTGTGAATACACATGTGTGATGAATGGAAGGGTTCATCTAGTCAAAGTTCTGATTGATGTCACCACAGAGAATCCCAATAGAATCATCTCTGACCTCAAATAGATGTCATAAACACACGAGAAATAGAAAAACATGAGAAAAACAGACAGGACATTTCTAGCATTTATCATTTTTTTACACATGACATTATGGACCAGGGGTCTTCACATTTTTGCAGGGCAAAAAATACAATTGTATTAAAATGGTATGTTTTAAAAAATGTAAATAAAATGACCATGACAACGATGTCTAAAATAATATGGTAATTCCTTTGAAGAAAAAAGAAAAGTCCGTCAGAGTAGAAAAGGCTGAAACATTCCCAAATTTGATTTGAAACCACCAAAGTAAATCCTGTTAAAATAGCCCTCAAACTCGTTCCTATGATTGTATAAAGTCAAATAAACTAGATGTCAGAGCTTTCGCTCTAGAGAATCTTTCAGAAGCACTTAACCAATCTAAAAACCTTCCTGCTGTTTCTTGAAATAAAAAGGATGAAGCGCGGTTGCTGTTGGTTCTTCTGTATGAATTCCTGTGAGGAAAATCAATCTCTCTGTGTTTTAAGAAGCTGAATGTGAACCGTAGACATTAAACATAAAACACATGCTGGCACCCACATGTCCATAAAAGCTGCTGGACATCACACAGACGTATGAGGCGTTTCTGTTCACAATGACATCACAGAAGCTGAAACTGTAAACGAGGATCACAGCGTCTATAGAGCGAGACCGCATAACTAACATTCACATGATATCACTTCATATTGTCACGCTGCTGTGTTCACACATTCTATACAAGCGCACGTGTCAGAGTTTATTAGTTCTGTAGAATACTGTAACAAACACATCAACTAAAAACATCTATTTAATAAATTAAACCAATAATCTCGAATAAAAAAACATTCAACAAGCCACGAAGTTCTAGAAAGGAAATTTTACTGAAGAGGCGAAATACGCTTATTTATCAACGCTGGTTAGTAACAGATTTTATCACAAAAATATAAAGGCTCTTAAATACATATAATGAGAAGTGAAGAGCAAAAACTCTAAATGACATCGATCATACATTAGACATATATGTACATGAAAGTGAGGGAAATGAAGAGGTCATCAGAGGTCAAAGGTGAAGCGTCAGAAGAGCAATTTGAACATACAGAATAAAAGCAGTGCTTGTCCATGAGGAGGCGGAGCCTGAGAACATCTGCTCACGATTGGGTCTGCCGTGGTCTTGTGGGTGTGTCTTGATGTAACCGTTGATGATGCGGACGAGAGGGGGCGGAGGCTCAGCCGTTGTGCTACGAGAGAAACAAGAGACTGTCAGACACGTTCATGTTTATTAAATATAACACTGTCTTGTTCAGATTGTTATTTGGGGTTTTGTGTGTTACTGATCTTCCTCACACATCATCACAACAAAGTGAACTATGAAGAACCAAAGACAGAGACCGCGAGACTGTTTTACAATCTCATTCCATATATTACAAACACTCTTTTCTAATCAACGCTCTTCACAATGCATTCTGGGACATGTGTTTTTGGATCAGTCATGACACAGAGGAAGTGTCGATGTGCCTCACGTGTGTGTTGTTCTGATGAACACTAAATGTAAAGGACACAAAAGAAACACGCTGTAGACAAACTCCACAGTGACAGCAAAACACGGATGGGATGAGACGAGTATGAATAACATCAGAATAGAATCCTTCACTTCATCATATCTGATTGTTGTTGTAAAGCAGCTGATATGTGATATGTGTAGAGCAGTATAAACACATGACAGTGTCAGAATGAAGATTTTATCCTCAGACTCTGCAGAACTGACAGACGGCTGATATTCATCTTCAAATAAACCCTCATGTTTGTTTTCACAGAAATTAAGAGTTTCTGATGACATCAATCTGATCACTTCAGTCCATTACAGCCGTCTGTACACTTACAACCATAAACAACAGAATCTGTGCGTGCGCATATGGGATTACTTTTGTGTCAATAAAAATGAATGCATACTTTTAGAAAACGAACAAAAATATACAATGAGAAAGAAAAAAAAACACTTTGATAATGAAAACAATAAACTCAATTGCAAGAATGTGACATGAGTCATGGAAGTCGATACTGAAGACTAGGGCTCTCACTAAATCCTTGGTGTTTCGAGTCTGACGTCATCACGCAACCGTGATTTTTGGAAAGTTTAACAATCATAGGTAGTTTAGATGGTTAGAGTTAGGGTAAGGTTAGGGTAAAGGTTTCGTAAGACTTGAAACACCAAGAATTTAGTCAAAACTAACAAGCCACGCCCACGGATCTGACTCGAAACACCAAGGATTTAGTGAGAGCCAGAGAAATCTGCTTGCGGTTTTCTGTATTGTATTGTTTTAGTGTTTGTACTTAAATTACTTTCTTATTTTGTCGTATATTAGCAGGGTTGCCAACTTTCACGCACTTAAAAGTGGGACACGCTTCCAGGCTCTATCACGCCGTAACAACAAGCCAACGTTGAGTAAAGACGGGATAGATAGCCATATTCACATGCAACTTTACATGGGTTTAGAGGCCGTCAAGACTGCAGTCTATAATTTATAATTACAATGATATCAGGAAAACGAGATGCCTAGTGAGTTTTGAGGAGATATACAGTAAAGTGTTATGCTTCCAGTTCATATTTATAATTTATAGATTATAATCGTGGTGGCATTTTATGTATTGTTTCTATCTTTAAATGTTTGTTTATAGTTAAAGAAGTCTCTCTTTTGCTTTTCTTTAACCTGTTTTATATAGGTGTGTAAATACATAATGAAATTGTTGTTTGCAAGAGGCAGACTAAATGAATAAAACATTCTGAAGGCCTCTAATTGTGTCACCTTATGAATTTGTTTTGTTGTAGCGTTTAAAAAACATAAATGTCATTTGAATGTATTGGTAGTGTTTTATGAGGTGTACTTTCTGTGAATGTAAAGAAAGGGGTATAATACTGTACATTCACCATGAGTTTAAAAAGAAAGATACAGTACTTGTAAATTGACTTAATTCTTTAAAAGGAGACAAGAGCGACATCGTCACCCTCCTCAGCTGGACACAAGTCACCCTCAGGTACATGTATGTAACCGAGATAATAAAATCACTAAAATTTTTAATCTCTGTACAGTAACTATGCAGCAATGTTTTCATTTACCACGTTAATTTCTCACAACCCAATAATCTGTAACATGTCTTTATTGGATGTTATAATGCAAGTTGTTTGTTCCTTTTTAAGAAAATAATCTTAATAGTCCATAAAATAATACCTGACAAACAAATATAAAGCACACAATGAACGCGCTTAGCAAAGACAGAATTGCTACTGTACAGGAATACAACTTTTAGTGATTTTCTTTATTATCTGAATTACATTAATTTATCTGAGGCTGAGGAGGACGATGATGAGGAAGACGCTTGGATCCACACCGCGCAAGACTTACCAACTTCAAATACCAATTACTTATATACTAACTAATTAAGAAAGTAGTTTTAAGTACAAACAATAAAGATAACAGCATGCAGATCGTTCTCTAAGATTCGTTGCACTGTACTGTCTTCAGTATTGACTTCCTTGTCAGGGAGCTATCAATCAAAAACTCACTAGCCAATCAGCGTAAAGCAGCCAAAAGTCCCGCCTACACGTCAGATTTGTGCCAGAGAGGCGAACGAAAACTGGAGAAGCGCAAACGAAAACTCGAAAAGTGCAAATGAAAAATCTAGCAGCGAATTCAAAACTATTATTTGCAAAAACGAAACTTAGAAAATTGTTAAGAAAAATAGCAGTTTATTTGAAAATCATGCCACATTCTTGCAATTGAGTTTATTGTTTTCATTATCAAAGTGTTTTCTTTTCTTTCTCATTGTATATTTTTGTGCGTTTTTTTTAAGTTTGAGTTCATTTTTATTGACACAAAAGTAATCCCATACGCGCGTGTGCGTGCGTGTGTGTCTGCAGCTTTTCTCGGCAGGGTAAAAACAAATCAAATGTTCTGTTTAATGTCTGGGCTTGAGCTGGGTCTAGTTGAATGAAATGTATTTTTAGCCAAAACTAATTTAAGCGCATGTTCAAAGTAAATTTCCAGGAGAAGCTCAGGAGTATGGAAGCATATTGGTAGCTATTTTCAATTAACAGTGATTATGAGACATTCAACATGCGTGCTCCCCGCTTGATAAGGCAGAGAATTCTCTACGAGATGTTCTAGCAATGTAGCTACTGGTTCTATCGTCTACAGACTTGTAATAATCTTAAAAAAACACGTAAGTAATTTTTGTCTGTGCACCAATTCGTGTGCATGCTATTTAATGTTTTTATCAGCTTTGCAGCCGCACATCCATGCACGTAACGAGCGATGCTGGCTCCGACTTCACACAATGACGCTGTACCGGGGAGGGGGCGTGGCCAGCTCGATATGCATTTTCAAGTCCACATTGAATTTTGCAACACCCAATGCGTAAATATGTAACTGAAAATGCAATCCCAAATGTTCAACCTGTTAATGTTAATGCATTTAGGGAAAATAACATTTGAATTTTCATTTTGCTACAGTTTTGCTTGACTATCTTAAACATATATAATCAATCCGGGGAATGCATTTTCATTTTAATTTTGTAACTTAAAGAGCGTTAAAAATATCCATTTAAATAACATTAAAACTAGTGTAGGAACTGACAAATGTAATTGATATAATTGAATTTATATTTTCATTTTGCACTTAATGTTGCACATATGTTATTTAAAATGTATATTTAAATACACAATTGCATTGTCATTTTACATACTGCATTGCTATTTTGCGTATTTCATTTCAAATTGAAAATAGCAACCAATATGCTTCCATACAGGAGACGTTCCAGATGAATGAAAGGAATATAAAGGCTCACAGATTTACACTCTTCAGTATTTCAGATAATAAAGTAAAGCAAATGAATAAGACAGAGGTAAATGTTTCCTCCCCTCCTCACCTCTCCTCCAGACGAACCCACAGATCATTGAAGTGCCGATGCTTCTGTGGCTTCTTCTGTTTGTTCCGACGTTTCTTCTTCAGTTTGCGTTCCACTTTCTCCAGTAACTCCAGACTGTGTGGAAGCCGCTGCGGGACGGATT
The DNA here is from genome assembly GCF_024868665.1 of Triplophysa rosa. Classification (NCBI taxonomy): domain Eukaryota; kingdom Metazoa; phylum Chordata; class Actinopteri; order Cypriniformes; family Nemacheilidae; genus Triplophysa; species Triplophysa rosa. Next base: position 36,220,112 of record NC_079891.1, on the reverse strand, counting down.
CCTGATGATCTTCGGTGTCGTGTAAGAACGGCTCCAGCGGTGAATCTGTCAGATCTTCTGATGACCTCCTGCACATCACCAGAACATTTCATTATTACAGCACCATCACCAACAACCACGTGTGCTTGTGTTTAACACAGAGATAAGAATGTAAAACAGAATGGCTAAAACAGAACTGCTTGTAATCCCGGCCGACACAAAGAGTCATCACAACTTCTCCATTCAACTGGGCTCATCAACCATCACATCTTCCAGAACGGCCAGAAACCTGGGAGTGGTGATCGATGATCGGCTTAACTTCACTGATCATGTTGCCAGCACCAACCGGTCCTGTAGATTCATCCTCTACAATATCAGGAAAATGACACCTTTCCTATCCCAGCATGCTACGCAAGTCCTAGTCCAGGTTCTTGTTCTGTCCAGACTGGACTACTGCAATGCGCTACTGGCTGGACTTCCAGCTTGCACAACCAAACCTCTACAGATGATCCAGAATGCGACGGCAAGAGTGGTCTTCAATGAACCGAAGAGAGCGCACGTCACTCCTCTCTTCACTAAGTTACATTGGCTCTCTATAGTCGCTCGCATCAAATTCAAGACTCTGCTCCTGGCCTACAAGACCACCACTGGTTCAGCAGCCCCTTACCTTCACTCGCTAATGCAGACTTATGTAGCCGCCAGATCCCTACGCTCTGCAAATGAACCACGTCTTGTGGTGCCATCCCAAAAAGGTAAAAAATCTCTCTCACGTACCTTCTTGGGATCGGTTCCCCATTTATGGAATGACCTGCAGATCAGCAGATTCTGTAGCCATCTTTAAGAACCGTCTGAAAACACATCTCTTCCGTCAACACCTGACCGATCAGTTCTGACTTCTATCTCTTTTCTACTCTTTAAAAAAAAAAAAAACCTTAGCTCTGTACACTGTGATAGGCTATATGTATGGAGCGATTTTAGTCTCATTAATTATTCACGCGTAAAACAAGATACACACATGCGTAAACAGTTTCACATGAACAAAACCTAATTTACGTGCAAAAAGTATAAATATACATTTACAAAAAGCAATTCACGTGCGTAAAACAAAACTATTTTCTCATAAAGTACGTTTCGCAAACATACGACTGTGCACAAATATTTCGAAAGTTTAAAATGTACACGTTTATCGTGTTATGTGAATGTAAAAATCGTCACTCACGTGTGAATCGGCTTGGATGTGTGTGTGTGTTTTTTGAGACTCTCCTGGCAGCGCAACCCCACCCACGTGGTTGTCGTACTCTTTAGCCAATCAGATTCAACCTTACCATTCAACCCATCATAAACGCGGAGAGCACAGGACTCAAGGAAAACGGCTCTGCGCACCTTTTGCGCAGCTACAAATCTATGCGCCCATACGAAACAATGTTTCCAAGAACTAGTTATTTATTGTCCTTGTTCATTTAAAACATACATTGTATGGACATACAAACATGAACATATCTCATCAGATATGTTCCCCAGATGGGGGAACACAGTTTCACAGTTTGTTACCCAGACGGATTTTAGCAGTTCAGTGGAAGTGACTGCTGGTTGTGTAGTTTTTAAGTGGTCATTTTCACTCACTATTTCATACTTTTCTCCTACAAAATAAGTTCATAAAAACAGATTTATTGCATGGCTGTATTATGTTTTAATACAGCATCACAGCTCAGAGAGTAGATTAGCGAAACTGTACAAATGAGCCTTTAGTGCTAACATTAGAGCTCCTTGAGTTCTGTGCTCTCCACGATTATGATTGGTTGGATGGTAAGGTTGAATCTGATTGGCTAAAGAGTACGACAACCACGTGGGTGGGGTTGCGCTGCCAGGAGAGTCTCAAAAAACACACACACACATCCAAGGCGATTCACACGTGAGTGACGATTTGCACATTCACATAACACGATAAACGTGTACATTTTAAACTTTCGAAATATTTGCGCACATTCGTATGTTTGCGAAACGTACTTTATGAGAAAATAGTTTTGTTTTACGCACGTGAATTGCTTTTTGTAAATGTATATTTATACTTTGTGCACGTAAATTAGGTTTTATTCATGTGAAACTGTTTACGCATGTGTGTATCTTGTTTTACGCGTGAATAATTAATGAGACTAAAATCGCTCCATATATATGAGACCATATATATACCATATATTTCTTTTATTGCACTGATGCTTTTTGTTGTCCTTATCTTGTTCCAATTGCTTGCATTGTTTCCCTCATCTGTAAGTCGCTTTGGATAAAAGCGTCTGCTAAATGACTACATGTAAATGTAAGAACACAATGACGAGCTCTGATCGTCTCTGACAACCAGCCAGGTGTGAGAACACAACTACAACAACAAAACACACGTGTGTGAACGAAATGTTCTGTCACACACTCAAACAAACATTTACAATCACAACAAACACTTTATCATGTTTAACAAGACTGAAACAAAGACAACAACTGATTGGATGATGTGTCATGATGTAATGGGCGGAGTTTAATGTTCAGTGTGTGTGTGTGAGTCTCATTATGAGCTCCGGCCGGCTCACAGCTCACATTCAGTGAGGCGTGTAACTGCACTGGCCTCACACACATCTGGAATCTGTGAGCCGTGTGTCACACGAGCCAAACTCTATTGTGTGTGTGTGCGTTACCTGTGCAGTGGCTGTCCGGCGGGTGTGTGTTCGACCTCATAACCCTGACTGCGCAGAACCTCGATCACCGTGTTGTTCCCCAGAAAGTGACCTGCAACACAAACACTCCACCGTGACTCTCTGATCATAATAATAATAATAACTTTATTTTATATAGCGCCTTTAAAAGTAGCTTCTCAAAGCGCTTCACATAAATAATGAAAATTAGAATATAGGTATAGAATTCAAAACAAATAACAACAAAACAAAAACAAACACAAATAAAAACAAGAAATTATACTAAGCACATATGAATATACATATAATAATACAAATTAGTGCTGTCAATCGATTAAAAAAATTAATCGGATTAATCACACATTTTTTCTGATTAATCACGATTAATCGCACATAACTATTATATTTTAAAATATACTTTTACATTTTAATAATTTCACATTTAATCTTCAAATTGATGTAGAAACAACATATTTCTTTAACAGCATCATTTTATGAAAGCTAGCATTTTGATATTAGTACTGTAACTGATGAATTATAGCCATTCAACAGTATAATTGAGAGCTCATGTAGGAAACATACAGGAATTGAAGGACACTTTACAGTCTTTATTAATGCTAAATTATAAATTAAATGCAGAAGAATTCTCATTAAAGCTACAAAATCACATTGATTTCTTCTTTTATTTTGTTCTTTGATTAACATTAGTGACAGGAGTCACAGCAGCACGTTTAATAAGAGCGCGGCCCCTTTAAGAGCTGTCTCAGTACGCAGATCTGACCGTCACCGCACTCCCATTTTCACAACTCTTTGCATTCATTTAAGATTTTATTTTACACTTTGAAGTCTTGCTTAAGAAAATGCTAGACAAAACGGGCTTTCTGACATAATCTTGTGTGGTTTTATCCATTCAAGCACGAAAGAGAACTTAACACGGATGCGCTGTCTGACAGAGATTCACCGACGCAGCCCTTAGCAGGTGACTGTATACACCAGACTGGACCTCGCGTTGCGTTTTGCCGCGTCCCACAGTTTAGAAGCTGTCTATCTTCATTGAACGCGTCAAAGCAACTGTTTCAAATCGCGCTTAAGTGGTTTAAAAGCCTGTACACGAATAAGAGCGTGATTACATAATGTAACGCTAGACAAAGGATGTCAAAACAAACGGATGCTGCGTTAATTGCGATAAAAATATTTTCTCACGCGTTAATTTGAAAAAATTAATCGCATGCGTTAACGCGTTAACGTTGACAGCCCTAATACAAATATAACAAATTATATAAATAATATAATACAAATTTATAACAAATATAAATAAAGACAACATACATTTGTCACATAAAAGCAACCCCAAAAAAGTCCGTTTTAAAAGAAAATTTAAAAATATTTAGAGATTCTGCGTTTCTAATCTCAGAGGGCCGTGAATTCCATCATTTTGGGGCCAGTGAGGAAAAAGTCCTGTCGCCCGTAGTTCTTGATGGAGTTGCTGGAAGAGTTAAAGACCAGCTGCGGTAGAACTGATCTGTTGTGATCTATGAGTGTATCCAGATGAAGTCTGAATATGTTTATGTGATGTTTCATCTCCTCAGTAGTACTACACTAAACTCATGGGCAGCATTAAAACATCATCACAGAACATTGTGAGTTTTCTTCACATGCAAGTATACTGTATATGAACTATGATATATTGATTCAGTAGCACAGTACAACCACAGTAATGGGAGTGAGAAGCATTTGTAAAATCATAAAGAACAACACTAAACATGATGTATGTATCAGATCAGCCCGTGTGAATGGCCGTACTGATCTGTGTGTGAGAGAGAGAGAGCTGTTGAGCACAAGCCAAACTCAATCTCCAGCTCTGTTCTAATGGACGTCCATCTCATGATAGATTCCTGAGATAAGAGCTGCTAACCGCCTAAAAGCTTTTATTCAAAGCTTCCTGGACTCTGGCTTTTAGCGCGGCGGCTCTCTTGTTTTGATAAGAGGCCCGTGCGCCCGGCGCTCTATACTGACCGTATTCATGCTGTCAGGTGGAAAACGCTCCACAGAGCCGCCGTCTGTCTCCTTCAGCTTTCTCTCCAATTATTAGAGCAAACGCCACATGCAGCGTTATATTTATATTACAAGACTTGAGCTGAAAAAATAAACTGCTGCCCGTGTTTGTGTAGATCAATTCTCTTTGTGTAGTTTGTATAGCTCAAATCACAGCGAGCTGATGGAGAACTCACTCACTCACAGCCACGCACGCACACGCACACACACACACACACACACAATCACACACACACACACACACACAGTCACACACACACACGCACGCACGCACACACATGTCTGGTTTACTATCCCCGTGGGGACAGTCCATAGGCGTAATGTTTTTATACTGTACAAACTGTATATTCTATCCCCTATCCCTAACCCTATCCCTAAACCTAAAGATCATAGAACACTTTTTGCATTTTTAGATTTGTAAAAAATATTGTTCTGTACAATTTATTAGCTTTTATGCCCATGAGGACCTCAATTTTGGTCCCCACGGTGACACGAGTCCCCATGAGTTGGTGTGTATTCAGGTTTAGGTCCCCACCGGGATATACAAACATGAACACACACACACACACACACACACAGAGTAAATGGGCTAAATTTTGATTTCATATGGACTTTAGTAAATTAAAAAAAACATTATCTGTTTCATATTAATATTCTACACTTTCAGAGAGCTTAAACACAATGAAAGAATCTGTATAATCACTTTAGAAGAGTTATATTTCCCAAAAAAACAAAAATCATTTGCAATAGAAAGATTGTTTAAGGACCCAGACAGCACCTTTAGTCAAGTGAAAAACTGAATGTTGGCCTCTTATTTTCATCTTGGCTTATATGACACACGGCTCTGGAAAGAAGAAGCCAAAGAAAATCCCTGCCGTGTTAGTTTAGTGTTTAGCTACACATCCATTAATACTCCTGAAGTCATTTCTACATTCCTGCACTTTAGCAAATGTCAAATGTCTCGAAATCATTTTACTGCTGAACCTTAAAACACACTTTAAGACACGTGAGGGGTTGAAGAGCACAATAAAGTGAAAGACCAGATAAAACAAATCCTGTGATGTGTTCTTGAAGTGTTCAGCTCTTTATCTTGTATCTGCACTGTCAAAAACAGAATGTATTTGCCGTCACATTTGTTCAGTTTTGTAGTGCTGTGTTTACATCCGAAAAAACTCTCATTCAAATCTTTAGACTAGAAGAGATGAAGGATAAAAGAGAAAGTGTGTGAATGCAGGTGAGACGAGGGACAGAAACACTGATAACATCTGTTCCACACTCGCACATACAAACCTGTGCGATGCCTCAGTTCTCATTAAAAGAAAGAATGTGAACGGAAAAGAACTGAATCAAACCATCAGACGAGGTGAAAAGAAACCACACACATCACCTGCTCATCTGCACAAACACAATTGCAATTGCATCATCCACTACACAAATCACACAAACGCTGGTGTGGTTCATAAGAACATTCGCATCACTGTTTTTAAAACGTCCTCTGGATCAATATGACGGTCTATTGGTGTATGTATGTGTGTGTGTGAGTGTGTGAGTGTATGCGTGTGTCTATGTGTGTGTGTCTATGTGTCTGTGTGTGTGTGAGCATGAGTATGTGCGTGTATTCGTGTGTGTGTGTGTGCGTGAGTATGTGCGTGTATGCGTGTGTGTGTGTGTACCTGGTAAACCCTACGGTATGGGGACAAAATGTCCCCACAAAGATGGCAATATCCAAAACCCTTGTCCTTGTGGGGACATTTTTTGGTCCCCCTGAGGAAACAAGCTTATAAATCATACAGAATGAACTTTAGTGAAAATGTAAAAGAGCAGACAGTTGTGTGTGATTGTTAGGGTTAGGGGGAGGGAATATGATATACAGTTTGTACAGAATAAAAACCATTGCGTCTATGTAATGTCCCCGTAAAACATGGAAACCCAACATGTGTGTGTGTGTGTGTGTGTGCGTGCGTGCGTGCGTGCGTGCGTGCGTGCGTGCATGCGTGTGTGTGTGTGAAAACCCTGCCAGGCAGAACAGAGTTTGTATTCCTGAAGCAGAGAATTGTGGGATTTCGCACACGTGATGCGATGATAATAAATGGATATGTGACGCCTTCCTGTCTTTTAATAAAGTCTGCTTTCGCTCAGGGCAAAAACATGAAACCGTCTTCCAGGTGCATGATCCACAGATCGAAGTCATGTGAGGTCAAAGTTCACAGGTCACATCACTAACTCACGGCTAGAGTTACACACATGAGGAAAGAGCGACACTGCATGTGTCTGACAGGATTATCTGTGTGGAGAAAATAAAGCAATGAAAAATAAATCTGCTCTATCAACCGTTCTTCTGCAAATGTTCAGTTTATACACACAGACTAAACTGGTCCAGGTTCAGTAGAACATGTGTTTCACACACACTGCTTGTGTTTCACATATACTGTGTTTGTACAGCTTCACAGACTCAATTCAAGGTTTGCACATGACATGTTTTATGTGAAACAAAACTTTTAACTTTCACTCCGTTCACAGCAGGTTAAACACATGTAAAGGCAGATGAGTGAAATGTGTATGTTTCATTTTGTAAGTGCAGATTAAAGTAGATGTTACATCATCATGATTGAAGCTGAAGTGTTG
>NC_079891.1:36207772-36210272 GCF_024868665.1 Triplophysa rosa | reverse complement strand
AGAGAGAGGATGAGAATGACAGTGGGAGGAGAGACGAAGAGGAGAGAGAGGAGATGACGAAGGAGAGAGGAGAGAATGAGAGAGAGAGAAGAACGAGATGAGAGAGAGAGAGAGAGAGGAGGAGGACATCCTTTCTCTGTGGAAGATCCACCTGAACCAAACACACAGTCCGTTACGGTATATTGTAAACTGAATTCAAAGCCTGTACAGATAATGACACACGCACACACAACACGCAGCGCACGCACGCACGCACGCACGCACGGACGCANCACACACACACACACACACAACACTGAGTCTGTTTTGTGCTGACACTGTGGACAGGCCCGTGATTACAATACAGATCACGAACACAAACACACAGGCTTCACCCGCCTGTAAACAAAAAATGATGTACAAAAGAATTGGATGAGAATGAGATGTAAAGTGTTGCTTCAGTTTCTACTCTTTCATTATGTCTTTGTAACAGATACAAACAGTTTTAACTTAAATCATTTACACACATATTATGTATATATTTCTTTTGTAATGTTTGTCATTATTTTATTCATTCGGTGTAGGATCACTAATTTCCTCCCTTTCGTAATCCATCATGGGTATGATCCAGGGCTGGACTGGGAAGGAAAATTGGCCCTGGCATTTTTTGGCCCACATCGGCCCTCCAACATTTCTGTCGACGGGGGGGGGGTCGACTTTGAGGATGGTTGGTTGTGCATGGATAGGTCTGTCAACCGAGGGAGGGGTGGTGGTTAAATCTGTCGACAGGGAGGGGGGGGTGGAATGCATACGTGTCTTTTGCATTCGCGTTGCGTGCATTCGCATTTATAATATGTCCGTCTGAGCGGCCAAAGCATCCGTTCCGGCCCCAAGCGATAGCGGCCCACCGGGAAAACGCCCGGACCGCCAGATGGCCAGGCCGCCCCTGGTATGATCACATCTTAGAATGTACACGGATCTTGCACGTGAAACTTTGAATTTTCATCGGAAATAACGGTGGCATCTGGACACCTACAGTAAAAGAAATGCATTTAAAGGTCCAGTGTGTCGTTTTTTGAAGGATCTATTGACAGAAATGCAATATAATATACATAACTACCATCTTCAGAGGTGTATAAAGACCTAATAAAATGAAGCGTTATGTTTTTATTACCTTAGAATGAGCTATTTCTATCTACATACACCACGGGTCCCCTTACATGGAATTCATCATGTTGTGCCCTAAACGGACAAACTACAGGGCACATTTGGTAAATACGTTATCTCCATCGGCAAGGAAGCGAACACATGACGGCATGTTTGTCCTGTGTCAGCCACCGTAGTGCTTCGTAACGGGGGGGTGGATAGAGTTGGTTGCATTGCCGATAAAATCTACACTTCGCTCCTTTAGACAAACGATGATTTCAAAACACTATTTAGGACAGATAGGGGTCACAGGGCAGGTTTGAAGTCAGTGAGCTGTGACATCATTATGATGCAAATCTAATCTGCTAACTTTTGCATTGGAAGCAAATGTGCTAAATGTGTTAAATGTGTTGAACAAAACTCGTATTGGTGTCTGACAGCCAGTGTTGTAAACTCCGAGGTCAGAGGTCTTGTCAAATAAAATTGAATACGAATTAAACACTGAAAAACACCTTTTTGCTAATAACACAGGGTTGTAAAAATGCAATTATTTTCCGTGAAGAAAAGTTCAGGAGTTAAACAATTCAAAGCATCTGTTTACAGTAAACATCGTTCATAAGCCCCTGTGTGCTCTCATCTCACACCATTAAAATAAAGCTGTAAATTACTTACAGCAGTGTGTGTGTGTGCGTGTGCGTGTGTGTGTGTGTGCATGTGTGTGTGTGTGTGTATGTGTGCGTGTGTGTGTGTGCGTGTGTATGCATCAAAACTCTCACTCTCTTCAGACAAATTAGAGTTAATAGGCAGACGTCTGGCCAATAAAACCACTGTGTGCTTCAAATATTCCTCTCTCTCTCTCTCTCTCTCTCTCTCTCTTCTCTCTCTTCTTCCTCTCCTGTCCTCTCTGTCTCTCTGTCTCTGGTCCGCTCTGTCTCTGTCTCTCCTTCTCCTCTCCCTCTCTGTCTCAGCTCTCTCTCTCTCTCTCTCGCCGCTTCTCTCTCCGCTTCTCTCTCTCTCTCTCTCTCTCTCTGTTCCTGTCTCGCTCTCTTCTCTCTGTCGCGCTCTCTTCTCGCATCTCTCTGTCCTCTCGACCCTTCTCTCTCTTCTCTCTCTCTCTCTCTCTCCTCTCCTCCTCCTCTCTTCCTCTCTCTTCTCTCTCTCTCTCTTCTCTCCTCGTCTCTCCTGTCTCTCGTCGCAATCGCTCTCGTTCGCTCTCTCCGCTCGCTCTCAATCGCTTCTCTCGCTTCGCTCTCCGCATTTCTCTCGATATCGCTCGCTCTCGCTCCTCTCTCTCTCTCTCTCTCCTCTCGCTCTTTCTCTCCTCTCTCTCTCCTCTCTCTCTCTCTCTCTCTCATCTCTNNNTGAATTAGGAGTT
>NC_079891.1:36206353-36207726 GCF_024868665.1 Triplophysa rosa | reverse complement strand
GATTCTCTCTCTCTCTCTCTCTCTCTCTCTCTCTCTCTCTCTCTCTCTCTCTCTCTCTCTCTCTCTCTCTCTCTCTCTCTCTCTGTCGCTCTCTCTGTCGCTCTGTCGCTCTGTCTCTCTGTCTCTCTCTCTCTCTGTCTCTCTCTCTCTCTCTCTCTCTCCTGTACAAGCCCCTACCCACAAATACACACATGCTGTGGACACAAATGGATTTTGGTGCCCATATAAAGCTCTATGCATGTGAGAGACAGTGAATGACTAAAAACAACTATTATAGTTATATACACTTACAGACAAACATCACACAATAAATAATATACAGTTATAGACTCATTTTAGACCGGCTCATCTCTGTTTATTTCGTCATGTAAACATCAGTGAAATCTCGACCAACAGTTGACAACAACAGACATAAAGATTGTGTCTCATGCTATTAGACTTCTGACCGTCTGGCACATCTTGTATTTTATTCTGCCCGTATAAACAGGCAAAAGGCCATCCGAGGCACAGCGATTCCTGGAAATGACATAAACATAGCCCATCAGATCAGCGCTTGCTGTTTTTAAAGCTGCGTCTGACGGAGTGAAAGAGAGAGAGAGAGACCAAAATAAAACATCTGCTACAACTAACTCCATCTGTTCCAGCCGTCATTCCTTCGAGAGAAACACGCTCAACATGACCCAGGGGGTTTAAACCAAGGGAACAACGTGAAGAGAAAGAAATCAAAACGACGGATTGTAAGAGGAAAGAGTTGCCAGACACCAAAAGCGAATATGACAAAGCTTAAAAATATTAAATGTGTGTGTGTCTGTTGATCTTACAACAGATTGATCCTATATACATATCATTTACGGGTGAAGTTCTCACACACACACACACACACACGCACACACACACGCACACACACAGGCACACACACAGGCACACACACAGGCACACACACAGGCACACACACACACACATACTTGCATATGTGGTTTACGAGGACTCTCCATAGACGTAATGATTTTTATACCGAACAAACTGTATATTCTATTACCTAACTCTAACCCCTAACCCTAACCCTAATATCACATAAAACCTTTGTCTTTTTTTCTTTTAAAAAAATTATCATTTAGTATGTTTTTTAGGCATTTTAGTTTACGAGGACACAGGAAGTGTCCCCGTAAACCATGTTTACGTTGTTATAGACATGTTATTACACAGTTTTGTGTCCTCGTAAACCATGTATACAAGCACACAGGCACACACACAGGCACACACACAGGCACACACACACACACACACACACACACACACACACACACACAATGAAAGCAGAAACACACTTACACACATGCTGGTGAAAATCTGTTCCACACACACTTTCTCTC